>NW_008680798.1:0-43097 GCF_000695815.1 Acanthisitta chloris
TTAGTTACCCTGCCTTTCACACTTCCCCGTTCATGGTGATCTTTTGATGTTAGTATGGCAGTAAACTGGAGAACAGAGGGATTTTACATCCCTGGCATTATTAAATGCTTTGTGAATGGTCACTTGATGTAGTTTCATTACACATAGCCTGAGTGTCCCCAGTTACACACAAATGGGAATATGTCAAGTAAATGCTTTCATTGCTTATCTTGTGCTAGGTAAAACACTCCTCAAGTCACTGCTGGTAGTTTAACAGATTAAATGAGTCACCAGAAAGGACCAGAGCTGTCACAGGAGAGAGATTAACATTTGTCTGGGATCAAGGGAGGGGGGAGTGGGAAGGGCAGAGAAGTAGATGAACCCTTTCAACAACAGCTACTCATTACATCAACTCACCTGCCCAAGGGACTGCAGCACTGAATCACACAAAAGGGCCTTGGGTCCTGCTTGCTACTGGCATGAATATGCCTTTGCCATGTGGGCTGTTGAGTGACCTAACAAAACATCATCCTTTGTTTTATACAGAATTAATATGGCTAGAGATGCAGTTCTAAAGAATGCCATGAGCAAGGTCTTTACTCTTGCCATAAACCCAGGTTCAAGAGTCAGGATCCATTGATCCTTTTGCAGTGGATAAAAAAAAAAGTGAATAAAGTCAAGGAGAGCTTTTGTCCAGTGCTGATAGTAAACTCTCTTTGTTCAGACATACATACTGGCTTGGAGTCTCAGGGTGATTTTAAATGTGTGGGTTGATGACAGTTGACAGCAGCCAATCTGTAACAAAGCACCAGGATGGGTTCAGACAAAATGAGTTAACTTACTCCCTGTGACCTCAGCACAAAAATAGATCATTCCGTTCACTTGCAAGGAACAGAGGCATTCTGAAGAGAATGGTGACTCAAGTGTTCCCCTGCACACAGAACAGCTGACTGAAAAAGTGCAGAGTGGGACTTCTCATCACCTCTCTTACTCACTCAGTGTGCACTGGATGCTTTCTGGACACCTGCCTGTATGAGTAGTGTCCAATTTGCATGAGGTGCCAAAAGACAAGCGACTAGTTTTTGCCCAACATTTTGTTTTTCCCTTGGGCTGACTCAGTGCCTCTTTGACAGCCTTGCAAATGCAAAGTCACTCTGTGGCCAAAGGAAAGCAAAAAGTCCCTTGAGGTCTCGGTTACACAATGCACAGTTGCACAAAGTGAACATCAGCAAAGTACATGACCTTTACTCCTGAATCAGGCACTCCAGACCTGTCAGTCACAGGCATTGGATGTGCCCTTATTAATACTCAAATGGAGCCATGGCTGTTGAATGTGCATGCTGGGAAGTCTGTCTTCCTTCTAGCCCTGTGGCTGAGAAGGCTGTGGGATGCAGATCAGACCTCTTAGCCTAAGAGGGGAAACACTTCATACAAGAGGGTTTGGGCAGGATGCTGTGATATAGGGGTCTGGCTACAGCTGAGTGCTTTGTGGACCTGCTCCAAATCCCCTGGGTATTCCCAGTCTCAGCTCACAGATGGCACACCCCAGAGCTGGGACCTTAGAATGGTGTGGATGTTACCCTGTTCCGCAGGTTTCTGCCAGGGTCATTCAAGCAGTGCAGCACAGCACTGTGGTGCAGAAGTGAGACCTGATACTGCACACAGGTAAGTCATGGAGAAGAAGAAGAGGTTTTTAGGTTGCTCTGCTGACCCTAAAGGACATCCATGGGGGTGTCTGTTTTAGCTGGTAGCAAAGCTGTAGAGGAGCATATCTCTTGGGTGAAAGAACCAAAGACCTGCTATCCACACAGGTCATGCTTTGAGGGTTTTACTTCTGCATAGTTCTACTCAAGTCCCATGGACTCTATGCCATTTGCAGCTGCATCACATCTCTGGATTTGGTTTAATCCCAAAGGAATCCAGTCTGGGACTGTTGACCTTCAAGACACACCAGATCTCCATGGTTTTTTGGTGCCAGTTATGCCTGTCTCAGTCTGTTGCTGATAATCATTAGTTGAAGGCTGATGCTGTTACTTGGTGTCTTACCTCTCATCTTAGAGAATATGTTCTTATGAAAGGAAGAAGGATCTGTATATCCACTCTGGATGTGGAATTTTCCATTGCTGTAGGTATGACTTGGAATTCCATCTGTAAGCAACTCTATGCAAGGTGTATTTAAAGAGAATGTTGCATATTCTTGAGTATCATCTCCCCTGCATTTCTGTGAAAGATTATGAACAGGAAAAGTGCTGCAAACCCCATTTGTTAAAAGCACAATATGAAGGAAATAGTGCCTGCTAAGTGTTATAGAGGCACATAATAAAATATGTAATTGTCTACCTATATTATTGGACACTTATTTACCTAAAAAAAATCCATCTTCCTCTTCTACAGAAAGCAAGATGATTCTTAAAGAAAATGTGTCAGAATATCAACTAAAATTGACGAAAAAATTCATGTTCACTTTGTGCTGGATCCTAGCATTGTTTGTCAGTGGGGCAGAAGTTAGAGAGATCAACCTACCAGGTAAGAGTTTTCTTTGGTGATTGTTTGGGGTTTATGATGCTTTCTGAAAGCTGAGAAAAGAGGAGATGAATTTTTCCTTGTCTTCAAGAGCTTTTCCTGCACATGTCCATGCCTGTATCAGATAAATAGCTGTTTCTAGCCTTTCTGCACATTTTTAAAGTATTATACAGCTTATCCTAAATATGGCTCAAAATTTGGTTCCCTGATGAAAAGGGCAAATGTAAAGGAGAATTTCTGAGATCCAAATAGAGCAAATTAATTCCTTCTGTGACTCCTCAAAGTCTCCAGTAGCTGGTCCAAGCCTGTTGGGGAGCTGGAGTGAGGATAAGGAAGAGAAAGGCAGAATGAGATGAATATATCAGTCTTCCATACACACTATCTGGAGGAACTTAATCCAATTTAGTTTGTAGGGAGAAACTGAACTTGGAAAGAGTTTTCCAGGTGGATAGGCAAGGAACAGATGAAATCTGGACTGAAATCCTGTCATACTTTCAAGGGTCACCACAGCCTGACTGGCAGGAGGGGTTACCTAGCAAGATCAGTCAGCCCATAGAGAATTCGAGATTAGGATGGCTGACCACATCTTTCAGAATCAAAAAAATCTGTTTAATTTTAGTGATAGTTACTGAAACATAAGAGGGAGAAAGATCTGAAAGCAGTGAGAAAATAATATTTGTCAATTTTCACTTAAAGAAGACATGTGGTGAGCAGGAGCCACTTCTTCAGGTTTATGTTAGTCTTTTCTCCATCAATATGAGCAGAGCCAGAAGAGCTGCATCTGCTTTTCTACAGAGTTGATGTTTAACTGTTTAGCACCCATGCAAAAATCCTCGGTTCACTACAAATCTTTAACTATTTTCACATTAAACTTTTGAAAAAAATCCTAATAAACCTTTGGAAACCTTTGAATAAGCTTTTGGTAACATTGGTAAATTGCATGTTGAAGGAAATCTAGTTCCTATTAGTTACTCACTGATTGTATAAAGATAAATTTAACACAAGAAAAGTAAAATTCTATTTTTGCAGTATTCCTAATATTTGTGCATTATTCATAATATTTATTTTTTTCAGCATGATTGTTGTCTTTCTGATGGTACTGATATCTTACTGTCCTGCTTTTCAGGATGTTCCCATGTTGACCCTCAAATGTGGTATCGTGCAATTGAGGGTGAGGACTTTATTCTACAATGTGCTTTACCAGATAGAGATGCTACTCACATGTACAACAACTCACTTCTAAATCAACATGAGGTGAAATGGTTCTGGCATCAAAAAGATGAAGAGCCACTGAAGCCTATCAAGGAAAGCTCTAATCTGTCTCTCCAAGGGGATGCACTTTGGTTTAAACCAGTAAGGGACAATGTTTCTGGTGTGTACATCTGTAGGATACGGTATGTAATGGAGCAAAAGGTTTGTATTTCTCTACAAGAACTACTGCTTTATTTTGGTTTGTGTATTAAACGTTTAACCTTTTATTTTCCTACATCACTCAGGAGAAAAATCCCATGTCTCAGAATTGTTTTGGAGGTTCAAACCAAGATGGAAGCAAAATGTTTAGATTATAACACAAATATGCTCTATCTGCTGGCTGGCAATGGGAATTCAATAACCTGTCCTGGAACCAAGTGTTACAGCCATTTGAAAAAGCCAGATGTAAAATGGTACAAGGTAAGAGGGAAAATCAGTCTTCTGAGCACTTAAAAATCTGAGTGGAAATAGAGTTGTAGGTCTAGTTGATGTTCATGCACCACAGGTTCTTGAACTCTTCTGTGGCAGATAATGCAGCCTGAGGAATTCAACCCAAAAGTGGAATATTGAATTACTGTATATCGTGTTTGTAAGAGAGTTTTGAGGAAATTTGCCACACCCAAACTATTATCCCATGAAACACAAGCCAAGAAACGTTTCCTCTAAGAAAAGAGCAATTGAGAATCAAAATAGCCTCTTTACAAAACTGACATGATTGAAATGTAACATTTAAAGTTTTGCTTTGACATTTTATGTTCTGAAAATGTCAACTATACCAAACAAAAAGTGCTTTGTTAGAAATGAAATTCTTTTCAGATTAATATTTTGAATTGTTCTTTCCTAGATTCCTGTTTTTAATGAAACACTTCTACTGAGACATTATTGACTTAGTGTTTGTAAGGATTGTAATACAACATCTAAGCCTGTACAAATGAGCATATAAAAATGACAAATTTCAACTGCACATTTTACTACCTGGTATTACATTATATTCTATCAAGCAGAATTATGATCTAGTCAAAGTTACTCACAGTTTCAGACTTGAAATGAGGTATATCTTTACCTACATTTTGATCTGAAGTTAAGGAGATTCTTCCCATTTTACATTAGTAGATTTTTTTTCAGGAACTTGATTTAATGGAAATTCTTAGTGTTCCTAGTGAGTATTAATACCCTGAGCTGTAAAACAGGGATGCTCTTCAAGAAACAGTCAGTTTTCATTATTTAAAAACTAGTGGCAATGTTCTCAATCTCAGACAATCCAAACCCATAATTTAGTTCTCATAAAAGAACCTGGAAATGGTTTCAAGATACTTTCTTTACATAACAATTTCTATGTACAAAATAAAAGGATATGCTTTGGTTTTGCCCTACTGCCATGGCAATCCTACCCAAATATCTTGAAATATATTTAATAACAGCAACAGCAACAACAATGAAATCTCTGTTTCCCTGATATATTGATTTTTTTCCACTAGGATGGTCATCAGATAAAACACAGGAAAAGCAGACCAAGCCTAAAGCTTAGGCATAATGAAATCTACTTGAATCCAACCTATGACAAAGATGCTGGAATATATGTGTGTGATTACACTCTGTATGACAACACTACTAAGTGGATAGTGAGAACAGCAGTAACAGTAGAAATTACTAGTGAGTAATAAAACAACTCAGAATAAATTACCTGAAGTATGTTTTCTTTATTATGTCTATTTGTGTCTTTTGTTCAGGCTCTTGTCCTGATAAACCCATAAACTGAATTAGTTACAGGATCATTAAAATCCTCTTTCAAGTATTCTGAGGACAATTTGGGACATTGACTAGTATCTTCAACATTCAGTAATAGCATGTGGCATACAACACCATAATTTTCAAGATCTAATTCTGCCCTGATTTTATTGTAGTTCCTAATATTGGGCATCAAATTTTAGAATATATGATGCTCTTTCACTTTTCTCTCTGGCTAAATTCCCACAATATTTTCCAAGCAGGCACAAGCTAGCTCTGCTTTTATTTTGACCTGGCTGGACCCAAGTTAGTGCACTGTCCTCATTAACTCCATCCCAGCCCAAACCAGCACACCTCAATTCTTTTCCCTCACTTCACTGCACAGTCAGAAAAGCACTTGAAAGGTGTCATATACATACATAGCCTCCAGAACCTTGCAAATAGTGCACTGCTGTGGCTTTGCCAAAAAAACCCCCAAATTGTTATGTGGCCCCATTTCCTGCAGTATGGGACTTTCCTAGAATATCAGAGCTGTGGGTTTCATTGTGCAACCTGTGGGTGTCATTATCTGTGCCCTTTGGCAGCCCAGGTTTTGAAAAACAACAGGGCTATTTTAATGCAAGTACCTGTCCTTGTGAACGAGGTGTGTGTGCTTTGTTTGCACTTTCTGGGCATGAAAAGCAGCCTGGCAGGAAACTGGTATGATGATTGTATCCTTCAGGGGGTTTTGTGGAAGGGTAAGGGGCCTAAATTCTGAATATTAAGACATCTTAAGTGCAGGATAGATGTTGAGCTCCTCAGCTCATGTAAGATGGCAATGCTGAACATGAGCTGGGGGTGTTCAGCCTGGAGAAGAGGAGGCTCAGGGGAGACCTTCTCACCCTCTGCAACTCCCTGACAGGAGGTTGGAGTCAGGTGGGGGTTGGTCTCTTCTCCCAGGCAACCAGCAGCAGGACAAGAGGGCACAGACTCAAGCTCTGCCAGGGGAGGGTTAGGTTGGAGATTAGGAAGAGATTTTTTCCAGAGAGAGTGCTCAGGCATTGGAATGTGCTGCCCAGGGAGGTGGTGGATTCACCATCCCTGGAGGTTTTCAAGCTGAGACTGATGTGGCACTCAGTGCCACGGTCTGGTGATCATGTTAGGGTTGGACTTGATGATCTTTGAGGTCTCTTCCAACCAGGTTGATTCTATGATTCTGATTAGTTACCCTGCCTTTCACACTTCCCTGTTCATGGTGATCTTTTGATGTTGAAGAGGTCATTGTTAGTATGGCAGTAAACTGGAGAACAGAGGGATTTTACATCCCTGGCATTATTAAATGCTTTGTGAATGGTCACTTGGACTTGATGATGTTGGAGGTCTTTTGTTGATTCTATGATTCTGTGAATGTCTCAAAGTAACTGAGATTGTAGGTGTTACATAGCTATGCAAGTTTTGTGGTCGAAACTCCCTTATCTGTGCCCTCTCAGATACCACAACAACTGCAAATCATCCTCTTGGACTTGGATGTCAAAATTCCACCTAACATTTGAACAATTAAATTGTTATTTTCTCTTGTCTTCTGAACTGACATTTGCTTTATACATATTAATAATCTTCCTTTTAATTGCAGCAAAAAACACTATTCACCCCCCAAACATTTTGTATCCCAATGGTGTTGGGATTCTTGAAGCAGAGCTTGGTAAGTTTCAATCTGAAAGAAAGAGAAAGTGCTTAAATGAGACATTGATAAATAATGATAGATCTTGATAAAGCAAATCAGCTTTGCTTTCTAGGCTATTTAAGAAAATGCTATTCTGGTGACTTCCACACATGGTTTTCCTGTGCTAATTTCTTCCAGGAAAGCCACTGGAATTGGAGTGCCGTGTACAGTTTGGGTTTGAAACAGTTTCATCAGTGAGGGTAACATGGAAACGAAACACTGAAGACAATACAAATGAGAAATTGAATTTAGAAACAAGGTGAGAAAAATCCCTCAGTAGTTTGAGCACTACTACAGCTGGCAACTGTAAAATTCCTTCTGTGCCAACTTGACTGAACACATGTTATTGAAAGAAACTCAGAAAGCTGAGTTTCAGCCTGTTAATGTGTATGTCCACGAGCATGTGACAGGCACATGCCCTTCACCTACAGAAGTACATATGGATGGCCATAAAGTTAAGAGCTCAAACTTTCTGCAGAATCTTAACTCTTTTTCCTGAAGCTTTAGCTAATGGACAGCTTCAGCATGAATTGTGCTTGGTTGCCTGTGCCTGCATCAGCTGTTTCCAAGTGTTCTTGTAAACACTGGCTCTGTGCTGCCTTGCTAGTGATTCACACAATCTGTCTTTGGAAGCTGTTTCTGAGTGGGGAATGAATAAACCAGAGCAGCAAAACAGTGCTGTGAACATTGAAAGGATTTTGAGTGTGTTTACAGACTCAGTCTCAGGACTACCAGCACTGAATTTCAGGACACTGAATTTCCCTGGCAAGCATTAAGCAGACCCCACAGAGAAGAAATGTGGGAGAAAGGTTTCCTGTGATTTGGGGACAACCCCTATAATTACCACTCTTCCCTTTCCTGTTCTGCCCTGTGTCATTGACTCAACACAGTTCAACTTAGGTAAGCAACACAGTGGAGACAACACGGGCAAGTGTGTCTCGCTACACAGCCCTGAGTCATCTTTCTGGGTAAACTTCTCTGTCTTAGCAAAAATCAAGTTCATAAGAGGAGTCATATGGGAAAAATAAATGATGATATCACATGCACACACTCAGCTTTGTAACGTTCTTAAAACGTTGTTAGCTTTTTTTTGCATGGGTACAGTTTCTCTTCGTTTTTTTTTTAAAATAAAAACCCAAATAAATAAAACATTCCCAACAGACTTTGCATGGGTACAGTTTCTGTTTGTTTTTTTTAAAAATAAAAACCTAAATAAATAAAACATTCCCAACAGACTTTCAGTGCAGGTTGAATCCTTGCCCATGCTTGTGCCTGTGTATCTTGAGCTAGCAGAGCTAGGGCCATGGGAGACTGTCATTTTGCAGTGGCATTTTGTGAGGTGCATTTAGGATGACCCAGAGACACTTGTACTTGTGGCTTTCTAAAGGGAATGCTGAAACTCAGAAACCCTGGGTATCCTAGTGTGATTACAGACACAGATCTATTACCCACATCCTTCACTCAACCCCCAAGGGATTCCTCTCTTTGTTACCTCTTCATTTCTTATACTTTTGTCCCTTATATCTATTTTATTCTGTTTGCCTACCCTGTGCTTGGCCTTTTTACCCCTGTGCAAGAGGCTGTGATGCTCAGTCTTTTTGTCCAGCTAGTTCTATCTTGGGACTCCTTTTTGAAGTTCTCTGCATTTCTGCTGGGGGAATTTTTACATCTTAGAAAACCACAAATATTCTCATAGAAGTCAAAGGGGCCTATATATTGAGAACTAAGTGGGAAGCATTTTCCTGAGTTGATGAATTAAGATTAAACCTTTGAGTCTCCAGGCCTTTGATGCAAGTATTTTCTTGCAACCTATATACCAAATGGAAGTTCCAAACAAGAATACTGCATCCCTCTTAAAAAACTCAAGATGAAGTTAAGAAGTTGCAAACTCCTCTTTCTTTGTATGTAAGACATTTGGTGATTGTGTGAATGAACAGCAAAAGTATCCTGTAAATGTGCATTTTTTTTCTCTTTAGTGTTTATCCAAAAGGCTTAAAGGGGCACACACTTGTTCATGTTGCAACACTGAAAGAAGTTACTGAAAGGGACCTCAGAAGCAACTTCACATGCTTTGCAGAGAATTCAGTGGGGAATGCCACTGCTGTGATCCAGCTGAAGAGAAAGCAGAAAGGTAAAACTATTGGTAGATGACTATTTGCACCTGAAGACACATTTTGATTTACTCACTGCTACAAATTCATTCCCCATTGACACTGGATTTTTAGCCAGTGTCAGAAGTTTCTTGATGCTGTATGGGAAATGTTTAATGTGTCAGATATCTTGAAAGGCACAGTATTCTGAGGCCTGCTGAGAAGGACAGAGCTGTCTAGGGACTTACTGCAGGCAGGTGAGCCAAGTGGAAGCTGAGAGGAACTGGGAGGAAGAAGAGGAGAGTAGCATCTCTGAACATTAACAGCATTGAGGCAGAGAGGATTCTGAGAGCAACAGTATTCCTGGATATTCACAGGGCATTTCTGTTTGCTTCCCCAGTCATTAGCATGTATGTTTCTGAGAAGTTACCACAACTGATATGAATGTGGCAGCCTTCAAGCCTTTAAAGGCCCAAACCAGAATCAGTGTGGAAATTAAATCCTTGAACCATACTTCACAGTGGAGATTCATCATTGGAGTGGCAGAGGAAGCTGCCAGCAGGACATTGTGTGCAGCTCTGTGTGTTCTGGTGTGACTTTTCCATCTCAGGCCAGTAACTACTTTCAGCTCTGCTGAGTGTACCACAGACGATTTTCTCTGTGTTTTCATCACAGATTGGATTTTCATACCACCAAAGAGATGTCATTCTGAGACTTAAAATTTACAGCTACACGAAACCCTGATTTCCCTAAATTTTGCCATCAGTGTAAGAATGAATTTGTGGGAGGGTTTGTCCTCATTTCTGGACTGAGCTTTTTTATCAAAGTGTCAACAATATTTTGGAAAGCCTGAGTTATGATAGAATCTTCTCTTTCTACAGTGCTGTACTTGTATGTACTGTGCAGTGCCATCTCTACTCTGTTTGCACTTGTTTTGTGCACTACCTTTATTTACCAGCACTGGATTGAAATAGTGCTGATATACCGAAGTTATCTAGTCTGCAACAAGAGTATGGCAGGTAAGAAACATTGTAAAATATTCATTTTCTTCAGTTTTTCTACTGTCTTTTGCCTTGTGGGATAATCTGGTATGAATTACTCTTTTGATTAAATTCTCTCTATGACCCTGTTCTCTTTGAGCCAATACAAGGTCTGTTAAACCTGGCAAGATGCTCAGTGAATGCAGATGGAAAAAAAACCCAAAACAAACAGGTAGTGTGGAGAAAATATCTAACACCAACTGAAAAGCCACAGTTAGCCTTTTATCCTAATTTACCCATAGAAGATTAGAGTAGGAAGTTGCATTTTGGCAGTGCTTTTGCAAGGAATAATTTAGCATCTCCAACATTTTGACCTCACTCGCCCAAAGTGTTCAACAGAACATGTGGACAAGAACCAAATGTCCTTGTGTAACAAAGAGAAAGACTTCACAGTCTATTGTATTTTTCACTAGAAGACAAAAAATTTCTCAGAAGAATTAACAAAGGAGAGAAATAAGATGATAGAGTGCACCAACTGAGAATGTGTGTTTGGGAAATATTCATATTTCTTTTCTAAATATTTTGGCAACAATCTTGATCAGCTTCTGATATTTCAAGCCTATTTCTTTTCTAAATATTTTGGCAATGATCTTGATCAGCTTCTGATATTTCAAGCCTCTGTAGCAGCATTGCCACATCACCTCAGCCAAAACAGGTCTCCAAATTAGCAGGCAGTGTAAAGATGTATCAGAAATCACTGTGACTACTTCAGAGAACTTAACACATAATTTTCTCACATGAGCTGGAAGAATTCTCATAGCATTTACCCAAGGAATTTTTTTTTAATTACTGAATCTTGACACAGTTTGAGATACAGGTGCCTATGTCTGTGTTTGTGTTTGCACGTGTTTATGTAGCTTATATGTGAGTGTGAAATAACTGCACCTAGATACCTATAAATACATATGCAATGAGACAACTGCCCTTTTGGAAAACATTTTTGTGAGCCCTAAGGCAGGTGGAGAAAGCAATTTGGGAAATCACTCAAAAATTCCCTTTTCTTTGGTAAGAAATTGATTTAAGAACCTCTGGAAAGTCCCCTTAGAGCTCACCTCATGTGTCAGTAGGACAGAGACAGAACAGCCAGGATTTGTGCATTGAAGTTGAAGAAGGTGTTGTGTTCCACTGACTCTCATCACCTCATGCACACAGCACCATTTGCAGTGTGGGGGCACTGGATGTGCAGACCAACCATGACTACTCAGAGAGTTTTCTGCCTAAGGATAAATGTGTTCCCACTTGTAGGATTGTGTCCCTCCCATTTCATGTGGATGCATATCAAGTCACCTGAGGTCTGAAAAGATTTGCTCATAGAGCAGCAAAGCAGCAGTTGTGATTTTGCTTCTCCCTTTCCATCATTTCTTCTCTCCCATCCCTCTTAGCACAGAATCAGAGAATAGTGGAATCCTACAAGGTTGGAAAGGACCCATAGGAGTCATTTGATCCCAGACCCTGTTCAAAGCAGAGCCAGCCTAGACCAATGTTATTCAGGACTTTGTGGACAAACCACAACATCTCCGAAGAACATGCTCCAGTGTTTGACCATGCTCCAGTGTTTGAGCACTTGGCCAGCCTAGACCAGGTTGTTCAGGACTTTGTGGACAAACCACAACATCTCCGAAGAACATGCTCCAGTGTTTGACCATGCTCCAGTGTTTGAGCACTTGGCCAGCCTAGACCAGGTTGTTCAGGACTTTGTGGACAAACCACAACATCTCTGAAGAACATGCTCCAGTGTTTGACCACCCTCACACGACAAACTTTTTCACTATCATCTAATGAGAATTTCCCTTGTTGCAACTCGTGTCTGTTGCCTTCTCTCCTATTACTGTCTCCATCACCTTTGTACCCTCCCATTTGGCAGCTGAAGGCAGCAGCAAGGCCCTATTTTTTCTCATGCCTCTCTGACCCTTGGGGTTCCTCCTTAGCCAATTAAGATATACCTCTCAAAAAAACTGCCTTCTTCCACAACGATTACGAAATACTGCAGAAGTTTGATACTAACATTTATATACTACATATGCAGTTAATTTACCTCATGTATTCTTCATTTCCTACCCTTTAACCATCTTAAATGTTTGTGCTGGAAGTTCCTTAGCTTGTAGCTGTCCTTCTGTACCATTCTGGGGGAAAAAAAGTCCTAGTCATGCTTACCATGTATTTGCTTTTGACTTGCTATTGCAATAGTAACATTCATAAAGGAATATGTTTATTAATGGTTGTTGTCTAATAAGATTGCAGCGACCTCTGTGGGTGGGATGAAGAATACCTAGTTTGTAGTGCAATCTCTTGTCATTTTAAAACCGTTTTCAAAGGAGCTTCAATTTTTGGGTATAGCTGAATTTTGGGTCCAGCTAAACCAATCTTCTGCCCCTCCCTTCAATTCCCACACTAGTCCCGTGTGCCTGCTGCTGGTGATTCACCATTGTGGGCCTAAATTGGCTCAGCTTGGCAGAAAAATAACTCAGTAAAAGATGGTGAGTAGCCAGCAAAGTGAATCAGCTTCCTCTGTTGCCACAAGAGCTTCAACACCAGTAGAAGGAAGTGGTGAAAGCTTGTGGCCAAGAGCAGAGAGGAACAACAGAGGTGCAACGTGCTGTCTGATCACAGCCTTGGCCTCCAAACCTAACATGCACACCAATGTTTTGTTTTGGTGGCATACTTTCTGCTACGTGTGCTTTGGAATGTAGGTGTTCAACCCCAGCTCATCCATGTTGTTACTTTCTGTGTGTTTCCTTTCCATATGGGCTTTCCTAGACCCTGTGGGCACTTGATATATCTAGCTCACATTTGTGATCCTAGTCTTACATCTAGGGATAGCAGTCAGGAGATTAACACCAAGGCATGTGGATCATGATACTCAACACCATTACTGGACAACAGTGTCTCAGTTCCTATGCAGTGAAGATGCAGTCAACATGGTGAAATCTAGAGAGCTTCCCAGCTCACCCTGCAGCAGCATCCTGCAGTGGGACTCTGCTCTAAACAGTTTTGTTCTGGTTTCTATTAAATGTATTGACATGTGATGCAACTCAGCTGGTTGAACATAGGAGACTGATGTAATTTAGGTTGCCTGAGGATGTCCTGCTATTCCAAAACCTTTGAGTCTCCAGCAGTTCTCCTGTCAAATTTGGCAGTTCTATCAACCTTTGGACACTTTGAATGGCCTCAAGAAACTACTGAGTCCACTGTGCCTTTTGCTCTCACCAGAAATTCGTTTTTCCTCCCTCAAGTGTGGTTCAAATTTTATTCAGCAAATAGATAAGCTTTGCTTTTGCCTTGTAGCTAAGAATGGGCCTAACTCAGGATATTGGTATGAGGCTGATTGAAAGCTAAGAAAAGTTCTTCATAAATTTTTTTGTCTGCACCTTACAAATATTCTTTTAATGAGACTGAAACAAAGTTCAGTAACTGGTCAGTACTTGGTGTCTGAGCTGATACTTTGATCAGACTTAGGCTTTGCTCCTTACACAAGTCTCTGATTAGAAACATAGCAGTGCATGAAAATTGCACAACTTTTGCAAGCAGCTAATCTTTGAGAACACTTCCTAACTATAGTTTAAAAGAAGGTTAGGCATTGATGAGAATTTATGGAATCAGCATTTGGGCAAATGAGAGAAAAGACTGGAAATCTCTCCCTACCACATGGATTTTGCCTGGAAGGGGCCAGATCAAAAACTGGATCATAATTTGTGAAAATCCAGAAAATTGCCTGATTTCAACTTACTTGCACTAGCCTTCTGTAGCTTTCTCACTTGTGTTGGTAGCACATGGCTTCAAAATTTGCAAGACAGTGAAGAGCAAGTGTTGGCTTTGATAACTGGATAGTTGTACTTCATGAACAAGTAATAATTTTAGGCTTGTGTTGTGCCTGCTTCAATAGGTATAAGAAGAAACTGAACATTAAGAAAGAAGCTGAAATCTTCAGCCAGACTTGTTAATTAAGAGAAGAATACAATGTTATTTATTTATTTATTCATTTTAGATGGCAAAGAATTTGATGCATTTGTGTCCTACGCAAAACTAGACTCCTCTGAAAGCGACTCTACTTTAATTAGTGAGGAAAAATTTGCCCTGGAGCTTCTTCCAGATATGCTGGAAAATAAATATGGATACAGGTTATGCATTCTTGAAAGAGATATTCTTCCAGGAGGAGGTAAGGTCCCTGTGGATGGTAGAAAATCTACAGTTTTTATAGAATTGGTTTTTACTTTCCAAAAATGCCTATGCAACAGATCAACAAGTTGTATATTTTGGTAGTGGAGTTTATGCTCAAATCTCATCATGTTTTGATCTTTATATCTGGCCTCTGCACCTGAGGTATACATGCAATTGAGTGTGGTCACAAAGCTTTATGTCCCAAAATTTCTTTGCTAGAAGACTCCATTCCGTGAAAAGAAGACCCCCAGATATTTCAGTAGTTACTTTCTGAGCAACTTTAGTCAGTAGTACCTGGAGAAATTAGAAAGCCCTCAGTACCTGTGCCTGAGAGAGACAAAGACAAGTCCAAATACCCTTTTCAGACCCTGTTTGAGTAGCAACAAATCATGTTGAGGAAGAGTTACCTGGTATCTCAGTATTCCTACTCTTGGTTTTCATTGTTTCTGGGTTTTAACTGTTGATAAAGGAACTAACAAGATAAAAAGTCCATTGTAGAATGCAGTAACTATCATCATTGCCTCTCCAGCATACACAGATGAAGTTGTAACAGCTATTAAACAAAGCAGACGAGTAATAATTATTTTGAGCCCAGCCTATATCAATGGACCAAGCATCTTTGAACTGCAGGCAGCAGTGAACTGTGCTTTAGAAGATAAAAGCATCAAGCTGGTACTGATAAAGTTCCAGGCTTTTCAAGAGCCAGAGATTTTGCCTCCAGTAGTGAAAAAAGCTCTTCGTATTTTACCAGTTGTTACCTGGAAGTCTTCTGTTTCTGCTGCTCCAGACAAGAAGTTCTGGAAATATATGCATTACCACATGCCAGTGAAAACTACTAAGATGCTGGGAAACTGCAGCCTAAAGGGATTATTCCAAAGGTTATTCAGACTGGTATATTGATAACAGGCTCAGGAATGGTGATGTGATGGTCAAAGAGCTTTTCTGCATCATCTAACCACTATAAACTGTCACTGCAGTCAGCAATAGCCTGTTCCAAAACAGTAAGTTCTGCAGTGTGAGAGTGCTGTGGCCTCACAGTAAAACTGTGGCACTTAGTAAATGTGAGCTCTCTTTCAGAAAAGATTATTTTATTACTATTTTAATGATATTTATTCTACTCTTTTCATCTGATGTTAAGACACACGATGTTCTTTGCACTGTATTTCTTCTAGAATAGTTTTATACATGTTTTCTAGAAAAAGATTAAAGAAGGGAACTCCAGAGGAATCTTGCAGTTTAATTTTTCCATGCAGGCCAGTGGGACAAACCCAAACTCTTTAGATGAATTATCTCTTCCTCTGGGAGCATCAAGAAAATACCACGGGACGCTGCTGGATATGCCTCAGGGATTCAGAAAAGAAGGACCACTGTGTGAGGGCTGATCCCAGGCATCTCCAAACTTCCCTCAATAAAAGAAAACATTCCAACCAGCTGTGAAACATTTCACACTGTGAGACACCTGAACATTGCTGATCCTGGTTGGTGCTGGTCTCTCCTGGGTCCCACCGAACCCGTTGGCATTATGGGTGTGTTGCAGTTGCAAATCAAAGCTCTGGTTATCACAATTAGTAGAATTCCAGTGAACCCGTTGGCATTATGGGTGTCTTGCAGTTGCAAATCAAAGCCCTGGTTATCACAATTAGTAGAATTCCAGGGACTCTGAAGTCTTTCCCTTGCAGTCCTCTGGCTGCCAACTCTCCAGGGTTCCTGTTGCTTACTCTTAAGGCATCTTGCAGTCTGTGTGTGTATGGCTGTAGCTAAGTGAATGGTTAGTGTTATGGGAACTGTTGAACTGTTTAACAGTAACAACAAAAAATGGTTAGTGTTAAGAAAATCTGAGTAGTACAGCCACTGATCTGCTGTTCTACTGACTTCATAGGGCCTTCAAGTTAGCAAATCCTTGTTTTAGAATGCTAATTGAATAGCTCATCTGCCAGATTCCTTGTTGGAAAGGGACTTCAAGAAATACTGCTATTAAGAGGACCACTATACTGAAAAAAGAACAGCTCTTCTGCAAGTAGGCTGAGCATGGTCTACCTAATTTTGTATTGAGTTCAAAGACTTCAGTGGAAGGACTTGTGGTGCTGTGGGACAGAAGAAGAAGATAGGTAGAAGTAGAGCATCAAAGGGCAACACTGGCTGTACCACAGAAAAATTTGACACTGTAGTTGTACCTTCATTGGGGATTTAGTTCAGATCATTATTATCTTGTGAAGCAAATTTCCCAGTTGTCACTATTTGTTGCCTTGTGCTCTGCATTGCAGAGCATTACAGGTGCACACACTGGATCTTTTTCCATGGAAAGTCAAGTGGAAGATATTCCCATGAAAGGACAGTTGGCCTAAAGGAATCCCCTCCCAAACACATGCAGTGTGGATGCAGTGTCCTCAGAACTACTTGTTTTGGGGTACATCTCTGTTCTCACTATCCAAACTGTTTTCTAACACAAAAAAATCATTGGTGAATTTGAATAATTTGTTCAGTAAAGAACTGTTTTCTAACACAACAAAATCATGGGTGAATTTGAATAATTTGTTCAGTAAATGAAATGTACTCACTTCTGATGTAGGCAATACAGACCTTAGAAGCTTCTAATCAACAGCACTATGTTTGCACAGTTGCTATCCTAACATCAAACAGTGGTTTTCGTGGAGGAGAGAAGAGCAGAGAAGAATTTCAAAATTGTTCTGTCAGGGCAAATGTTGTGTTGGAGGAAGATAACGTGGCTGCCCAGTAAGTGCTTTGCTGGTCTGAGTAAAACAAACACCAAATACCAGGCACTTTGGATGTGCCTCCTCTTTCTGTTGATACGATGTGCTGAGTTCCATACACGAGTTTAGGCGAGAGAAGCATTTCCAAAAGAGGACTCAATTTCTGTGGTTTCCCCACCAGATGTCCCTGCCACGAGTCCTGCACAGTCCCTTTATTGACACACCGAGTGGTTTTGTTACCAGGCTCGACAGGAGCAGGGAGCAGTGCCAAGTGTGGTGCCTGGGGAGTCAGAGGCGGAGCGAGGGCAGGAGAGGAAGGCACGAAGAAGGTTGTCCTGCCTGCCCAGGCTGCTCCCATCTCTCCCACCTGGTGCTATTCCCTTGTGCTCTGCTTGTTGCCTGAACTGTGAGCATTGCAGCTCTTTATTCATTTATTTATTTATTTTTTTTTTTTTTTTTTTTTTTAAAATTTGCTTTCTTTAACACTGGGGGGAAAAAATCAGAGTGGCTGGATAAATAATGTGATTGGAAAGGGGTTTTTATTCCTCAATAGAGTGATGCTGTGGTTTATCTGGGTCAGAGGAACCTGCAGAACCGGTATCTTCACACAACCTCCAGGTCTGCCTGTAACTTAAGGAATGGGACAGGCACATTAGTGCTTTTAGAATGACCTCTAGCAGGCAAATGAAACAGCCCTGAGGAAGAAGTGGCTGTGGCTATGAGCGGCGTGAATCATAGAATCAACAGAAGTGAGTGGTGCATACCTTCATGTACCCACTTCATGTTATATCTGTAATAAAATAGCCACAGCCCCAGACATGGGCTCTGCTGCACTTGCACATGCAAAGCTTTTGAACTGGTTACTGTCACTGCTGCTTCTGTTCTCCTGTTCTACTGCTGCTTCGGTGGCTGAGCCCAAACTGGGCAAGAGCATCTTGCCTCACGATGAACCTGATCCTGGAGGTGCTGGTGACTCTTCACAAGATACGAGGCTACATGTTTTCACAGTGGACTATGATTATGTGCAAATTCCCTATGAAGTTACTCTTTGGATCCTCCTTGCCTCTCTTGCAAAAATAGGTAAGTCGAAAATGGTATCTTTGGTCCTCCTACCTTGGCAAGAAGTTAAAATATTACCATGTAACCAAGTACCTTCCATGTGTTTTTGTAGCTGGGGTTGATTTTACAGTTTCTGTCCTCAAAAGAACAGGGGTGTGTTACCACCAGTGACAAAATTCCACTTCTGAATGCTTCCAGCTTAAGTAAACATATGACCTATAACCCTCACATCTCTTGGGTTGTCTGTCCTCTTGAGTACAACACAGCTCCCCTATAGAGTCTTGTTCATCCCTTTTTCTAGTCTCTGTACACCACAAGATACCAGAATTTGCAACCTGACACAGCTGTAGAAATCAGTTACATCAGACTGAGGCTTCAAGCACATTGATTTTGGGGGAGAAAAGTGGAAAGGATTCTTCCATTGTGTGAATAATAGGAAACATTTCCCTCTGAGCCTTCGTTTTACATGTTTGCTCTTTCAAGTTGCTCAGAAAGTAATACCAGAGCAGAGAGACTGAGAGTCTCTGAGGGTGTAGGTCATCAGAGATGTAGGGTAAGTGCCTTATGAATAAATATTAATAGCCTCTCTGGAGGTCCATGTGGGTATCTGAATGAAGAAAGACAACTCATGGAGCAGGAGGGACTTCAATTAGCTTAGCAAAAATGGCTCACCACGTCTTACATATTTTCATGGCTGGACTCAAATTATTTTGACCGTTCAGAATTCATGCAACAATGTCAAATAAATGAAGATGATGGTAATAATATGAAGACCTGCACACATGTAATCTCCTTTTTCTTTTGATCTTTCCAGGAGATTTTCAAACATTGCAATAGAACAGTCTGGTAGGCTGCACTGATGTATTTCTGAAGGTGGCCTGAAGATAAACATTTTTCATGTCATAGTCACCCAGCTGACAAAAATCATTACCACTGACCATGATTTTCCAGTTTCATTATATCTGATGATCTTAATCCAATACCTATAAAGAAAAGTCTTCACTGCTAGCATAATAATCAAAATTTTCACAAATAAAATTTGTTGTTATGGCATCAGCAGAATGTGTTAGCAGTAAGCATATTGTAACTTGTTTATTTGTCATCCATAAAAGCACAGGACTTGCCATATGGCACATCTACTCATTATTCTTGTTTCGAGGAAGAAACAGAGACTTTAGAAAAACTCTGTCATGTCTCCCAAGTGGCTCTCTTCCCTTTACTGGGAGTGTTCAAATAATATTATTTTTTATGAAAGGTGTGAAGCTGTTTACTTCAAATGTGCTTGGGAGAGAGAGTCAGTCTGAATAATGATAGAATCATAGAACTTTAGAGGTTGGAATAGACCTTAGTGATCATCTAGTCCCAAAACCCCCTGCCATGGGCAGGGACACCTCCCACCAGAGCAGGTTGCTCAAGGCTTCATCCAATCTGGCTGTGAACACTGCCAGGGTTGGGGCAGCCACAGCCTCCCTGGGCAACCTGGGACAGTGTCTCACCATCCTCACAATCTGGTTCCCTAGAGAAGATTTCCAAAGTATTAAACATTTTCAGTGTTTTATTCTGGTATTATCTTCTTTCTGGATTTCAAGATTTCAGGCTGGGAAACACTTCTGAGATCCTGAAAGGCAAAACAATCTCATTCTTCTGTAAAACTGACAGAAGACTTGAACATGATCTTTTTTTTTAATTAAAAAGGAGGTGTTATTATCTCCTAGTAGAGATAATAGAGATCACCCAGCAAAGTCATGATTTGAATATACTTTTTGGCAAAACAAAAAACCTACAATAATGTCCTAAATAAATTGTCCAAAAATTCATAAAAATACTTTTCTGTTCTTTTACTTTTGAAGATTGATAATTAAAAGGTCACAGAAATACAGTCATGGCATTATCTTCTAGAGTTACAAGGTGAAGGCTGACCTACCTTCAGGCATGATGGCACATTGGATTTAAAGGTTTTTTAGTAGGTCTCATTCTTGTAAATTCTGAAAAAAATCCTTACATTTCTAGTAGAGGCAACTTTCATTCATAACATGATTACACAGTTCCTGGCACAGTGACTAGATGAGCCAATGGCAGTTGGGCAGTAAGGATTCTTGAAGAATATTTTCTTTCCAAATTGTGGAGGATCTTTTCAAAGAGATCTCTGTGTTCCCAGAAGTGGAGCTTAGGCTCAGACATGCTTGCTCAGAAATCAAGAGCTGTGAAGCAGGAGGAGAAGAGGTTCATGGCCAAACTCTTGCCCTGCTTTAGGGATACAAGGCTGGGACTTGTTTTGAAGGGAACAGTAATGCCTGTTTTTATATTCATAATCCTAAGAGCAAAAGTTGACTGACTGAAGACCAACTATTCAAACACAAGCAAAACATCTGTCTGATATCAGGTTACTTTAAACATCAGGTTAATTTAACTTCAAATAATACCCTAATGTTTTATTCAAGGTTTCCATATCTATCACCGATTACCAAGAATTATGCCTGAAAGCTGCATCCTGATTGCTATTGGAGCCCTAGTAGGAGCAATCATCTTTGCCTCCCATCACAAATCTCCACCAGTGATGAACACAAGCATTTACTTCTTGTATCTCCTTCCACCCATCATCCTGGAGGAGGGTTATTTCATGCCAACTCGCCCGTTTTTTGAAAACATTGGGTCCATTCTGTGGTGGTCTGTCCTGGGAGCTTTGCTAAACTCTTTTGGGATTGGCCTCTCTCTCTATGGAATCTGCCAGATCAAAGCCTTCGGCCTGACCGACCTGAACCTGCTGCAGAACCTGCTGTTTGGCAGTATGATTTCAGCAGTGGATCCTGTGGCAGCTCTGGTAGTTTTTGAAGAAGCCTCTGTTAATGAGCAGCTTTACATGATGATCTTTGGAGAGTCATTGCTAAACGATGGCATAACTGTGGTGAGTTTCTTTCCATTCCTGGTATTTCCCTCTTTGAACTCCTGTGGTTTGTATGGCTATTGGGCACAGAGCAAGAACAGGTCTAAGGAGATCCTAGATACATATTTTATTTTCTAACCATAAAAAAATGTGCTTAATTGTACACAAATGATTTTAATGTATGTAAAAATGACATATTAAGTCTTTCAAAAGCATGTTTTTAGTGCTGCTGGAAGAGCACACATGAGACCACATTTTGCTCTTGCATTCACTGAAATGGAGAAGAGAAGGTTATGTGGAGTCCTCATGGCATCTTCCAGGAGCTGAAGGGGCTCCAGGGAAGCTGAAGAGGGACTCTGTGTTAGGAGCTGCAGGGACAGGATAAGGGACAATGGGTACAAATTGAAAGAGGGGAAATTTAGGCTGGATGTGAGAAAAAAGATTTTTCCTGTGAGGGTGGTGAGACACTGTCCCAGGTTGCCCAGGGAGGCTGTGGCTGCCCCAACCCTGGCAGTGTTCACAGCCAGGTTGGATGAGCCTTGAGCAACCTGCTCTGGTGGGAGGTGTCCCTGCCCAGGGCAGGGAGGGTTGGGAATGGATGATCTCTAAGGTCTATTCCAATACCTAAAATTCTATGATTCTATGAATGGATAAGCTACGGTTGATTTTCTTGGAGGCATCAATGTAAGACCTAGGAATGTTCTTAATATTATGCAAATGAATACACATAAAATCACACTGCTTAAAGACTGAAGGCAGCAGGGGTAGAAATACAGAAGACCCTGCCTTGTCATATGCCTGAGAGAACCCTCTGGGGAAAAAAAAAGCAAGCCAGATGTGGAAAACCTCTGGAGGCCACACTCCTTACTCCAGCCCCTTCTAGGAATTTCCCCAGAGACCTTACAGAGGAATTCCAAATGCCACTAATAACTGCATGTAACTCTGTTTCTATCAGTAAAAGAATTGACATCTGACAAATGTGCACCTGTTTTTTTTTGGCTGTCTTATCTCAAGTATCCAGAAACAATGCTTCCTGAATAAGAGAGGTGTTATTTGTTTGCTTATTTTGTTGCTGTTTTTTCTTTTTAACAGGAAAAAAGTGTTCTTGCAGAGCTCCTTTCAGTAACATTTTCCCCTTATCTCATTAGTTCTGCTAAAATTTGGAGCAGCCTGAAATTCTAGCTGTAAAGCAGCAGTGGCAAGAACACCTAGAACACATTTCTCAAGGAAGAAATTTGAAGCAGGAAGTTTATTGCTCAGAAACCAACTTGCTCATGTGCTGCAAGTTAACAGTGGGTTAAGGAGTTTCGCTAGATAAGATCTTTACAGAATTTGAATCACAGGAATCTAGAACACATAAAAACTATTCAGACACTGCTTTACATGAGGTCCAGCACAACTTGGACTTGGAAAACCTGTACAGAGTTCACTGCTGAAAGGCTTCATGGGAGAAGTGCAGTTCATGGGTAATAAGAAAAGGAACAAAGCAATTTCTTGCAGCCACAGCCTATTGATTACAAATCTTTCTATTTGGTGAATCAGAGGTGTAGGGCAGATCCAGAATTAAGGGATAAATGTTCCTTATGCAGACTGGGGGCATTTGAGTTTTCAAGATCTCTTCCTGGCTTCATGCTTGAGAAGACTGAAGTATTTGTCACCTGGATGGAGTCCAATAGGTGGCTTTCTCCTCTCTGATATCCCACTTGCTTTTTTCAAGGCTTTAAAACTGTTTTATCACAGGTGTCTTATCTTACCATTTCCTTCTCTTTCTCTCTGTACAGTTTCAATTGAATTAACTCTATGTGTTTAAAAAAGATAATATCACTGAGATATATTAAGCACACATATATTTTGATTGTTTAAATACAAATATCCCCTGGTTCTCTCTATTCTTCTTATCAGCTTGAACATTTTCTTCCCCAGCAGGAAAAACGGGTATGAATTTTGTTGACCTGGTGTGTTACATTTGAGGCAACAACAGCTCTGTCTCCTATATTTAGTTTGATAACCTGGTATAAAAAACCCTCACAAAATAACAGACTGATAAATTAGAAATATGATCTAGGAGTTATGCCATTGAGTTAGGGGGCTGGGAGAAAAGTGGATAACTTTTCCTTTCTACCCATTGGTACTTTTATCATATTTTCCTCAGTAAGGCCATGGCTGTGGATGGAACCAAAAGGCTTCAGATTCTGTTAATTGCTTCTTTCCCCAGTTGTTTCTGAGTGGACTGTTAGCATCAGAATAGCTCAGACAGTAACCAGACTGGTCCTAGCATGTATCATACATTAGTTGGGTTTCAAAGACCAGTTTGAAACAGTGATATAGGTAAATCCAGTGCAGATCTTATTGAAGCCTAAACACTGGTGGAGTACCCTGATTTTGCTGCAAAGCATTTCAGGCACCTGAAACTCTGCTCCCACTTATGTACAGATCATTTCTTTCTCAACAGGACCTGAGCACTTGTATGCAGCAGGAAATGGAATCTTCCCTGACTGCTTCATCTCTGAGGCTTGATTTTAGAAAGACTGAGAGCACCTATACATCATGCTGTACTCAAAATGAGGTGGCAGTGACTATATTTTCTAATGACACCCTCTCATCTTTGTATGCAGCAGAACAGTTACGTTCAATACATGTAGAAGACCCAATCAAAATAATTTTTTTATTTGAAGGGACTTGAATTTTCCTATCTAGTGTTGCTGGGGAAATCTTTGACCACTGGGTGGTCATATATGGGTGTTAGGGAGGAGGATGGAGATATTCTCTGCTCTGGCTGTAACAGTTGATCACTGTGCTTAAAGTAAAGCTAACTACAGTGGATGGAAAGAATTATTAGAGTGAAAGTTATCAAGAAAGAGTTATCAAGACTGCCTGTGTTGGTGGTCAAGATGGTCACTTGAAAATCTTTTTTTCCAATGCTTCTGATGTGGATGGTGTGTGCAATTACTGTATATAGAGCAGGAGCATGGAGCAGTCCCTGGGGAGTCCCTGGGGAGTTCCTTGTGGATGACAGTGTCACTCTCTCTTCGTCTCCCTGGCTCTAAGAGCCACCCAGTGGTACACCACTACATGGTGATGTCCTCTCCAAAAAACCCAAAAGCATGACATTCTCAGAGTTACTAAAGGAGACCAACTATCCATCCCTTCTTTTTGTGTGAACAAAAGCATCCTAAAGCTGATTGAGGCTTTCCTACCATGTAAAGAATGATAATACTCCATTTATGGCCAGAAACACTGTGATGTAACTTAGGCAAGCAGCACTGTCATATTTCCATAATTTCCATGTCATATTTCCATAATTTCCATTTTAATGTTGACTCAGTTATATAGACAGTTTAGGATCTAGAAAAGGGAGAAAAAAAACTTGCTAAGTCATTCGCTGAGGATATCTTGCTTTATTCTTAGTCAACAGAAATTCATGCCCTGGTATCATTTATAAAGAATCACACATTTTAGGAAGAGATTAAAGTCAGGAAGAAAGGGAGAGCAGAGAGAAAACAGGCTCAGTAATTAAAAGCTGTATGGTATTTTGATAAGGTTTGCTGTCTGTGGAGACATGAACCCTCTTTGCCTTATCTGCCACTGCAGAGCCAAATTTCATACATTGGCATCAGGAAAAAGCAATTCTGGATATTTTCTCACATGAAACATTTTGTTTTTCTTTGTCTGTGCCCCCAAAATATTACCAGTGAGTCTCCTGGAGAACAGACTTTGTGACAGCTCAAGGTCATATGTCCCCAACAGCAATTTAAGATTAGATAGTCGCTGGGGAGTAATTATTAATTATCCTAACGAACTTGACTCTTCTACCTGCAAATGCCTGCTTTAATCTATTAATAACTTTCCAGAATTAAAGATATGAAGAAGAAAAACCAAAGAAAACCATAAAATGCAAATGATTTTGGTATATTTTGAGGTTTTGAAGTAATATTTTGGTGCAGCAGCTTTGGAGAGCTGGTGTCTCTAGTTGTTTCCCAAATTCTCTTTATATGTTGCACACTCACTGTAAACAGATCTGAGAGGACTCAATATTCAGCGATTGTCAGCAACCACTAAGACCTTTTTATTACTACACATCTCATTACCCTGGAAACTTTCTGTTAGTTTCTAAAAGATGGATGAAAATAGAATATGCTGAAAATTTTTCATCATCAATTTCTGCAGCAAAGAAATTGTTTATAATAGAAGTATGGCAAAGTGTTCTGCTCTAAATTAAAGAAATTGTCTTTTCAGATCAAATTATGTTTGTAGTCGAGGCAATCTTTCTCCTAATCTGACATAGTTTTCCTTTAATTTTTGTCATTTCAAGCTCTCTAGTCAAAATATGTATGTGTGAAGAGTCTTTAGGCCATGTAGAATGCCATGGGTTTTGGTCCTCAGTTTGAGATTGTTCATCTCAAGGGATGAACAGGGAGGAGGGAAGGGAAGGAGGTTATGTGGCATCAAATGTAAAACATTGTCAGGATAGAGAGGCTTTATTTATCTAGCTAGATACAATATGAAACTGAGACGACCATTTCCCTTCCCTTCCCTTCCCTTCCCTTCCCTTCCCTTCCCTTCCCTTCCCTTCCCTTCCCTTCCCTTCCCTTCCCTTCCCTTCCCTTCCCTTCCCTTCCCTTCCCTTCCCTTCCCTTCCCTTCCCTTCCCTTCCCTTCCCTTCCCTTCCCTTCCCTTCCCTTCCCTTCCCTTCCCTTCCCTTCCCTTCCCTTCCCTTCCCTTCCCTTCCCTTCCCTTCCCTTCCCTTCCCTTCCCTTCCCTTCCCTTCCCTTCCCTTCCCTTCCCTTCCCTTCCCTTCCCTTCCCTTCCCTTCCCTTCCCTTCCCTTCCCTTCCCTTCCCTTCCCTTCCCTTCCCTTCCCTTCCCTTCCCTTCCCTTCCCTTCCCTTCCCTTCCCTTTCCCTTCCCCTTCCCTTCCCCTTCCCTTCCCCTTCCCTTTCCCTTCCCTTTCTCTTCCCTTTCCCTTCCCTTTCCCTTCCCTTTCTCTTCCCTTTCCCTTCCCTCTCCTACTTGCTTTTCCATTCCCAGTGATGTTTCATTATTTTTATGTGTCAAGTATTATGGAAAAACATTTAACATTCCAGAGTCCATCTAATGAAGTTGTCCAGTCTACTGATCATACAGACACCCTAAATGGGATTTAAATAAAATGTGTAATATTTTAGTCATGGCATGGCCCCATCCTGAGTCAGAAAGAGAGGGTGGAGGGTAGAGCCTGAGGTTTTTAAGGTACTTATCTGGGCTTTTGACCTCTGCTACAAAGACCAATGATTAAATTCACCTTCAGAAAACAAAACGAGTATTTTTTTGATTACTTCCATGACATTCCATTCCCCAGTGTTTTGCTTCTATTACACAGCCATCTACTCTTCCATTTTTCAGCTGTTTTTTCAGGACACTTAACAGATCCTTAATTGTGGGACTTGTTAAGAACTTGTTACAAACCAGCTGAGATTTCAATTGTTACTTCCTTGATCTGACTGAAGCAATTTCAGGCACACACACTCACCCATGAAACGAGTGAGCCTGCCAGGTTCAGGAAGATGCCTGACTGCTGTCTCCTTACTCTCACATGTAGGTTCTCTATAACATCTTCATCGCCTTCACCCAGATGCACAGGTATGAAGAAATCGAATCCATCGATGTCTTTGCTGGCTTTGCTCGTTTCTTCGTGGTGGGGCTTGGTGGAGTGTTTTTTGGCATCGTCTTTGGATTTGTTTCAGCATTGATGACTCGATTCACTCACAACGTCTCTGCTATTGAACCCCTGCTGGTCTTCATGTTCAGCTACCTGTCCTACTTGTCTGCTGAAAGCCTTTACATCTCTGGCATTTTGGCGTGAGTATTGCTGGATGGGTTTGGAGATGAGGTCTTGAAAGGAGTAGCATTGTTTTGTGCAGGTGGTTTGCTCAAGGTTGGTGCAACACAGGCATTCAGTCTCTGGCTTGGAGACTGCAGTGGAATGCTGCTAAGAGATCAGAGATCTAGAGATGCAGTGGCAACCAGGAAAAGCAAACCCACAGTCAGTGTAGGCACACGTGCTGCTGAAGAGTGTTAGACAAAGTACTGTAAGTTGTGGGTGAAGTATCCAGTGCTGCCACCATCTGTCTGCTACTTCTGATAAGATCAGCAGAAGGAGAATGATTGGATCAGTTTCTCTGTATTTATTTCTAAGCAGCATCACCATCAGATTACAAGTGAGGCAAAAAGCAATGAGTGTGGAACACATCATAAAGAACATCTGAGTTTTTGCTTTTGTGTACAGCTGTGAACTTCAGCTCTAACACAATTTACTGGATTTACATTACATTTGAACAGCATCACTGGGGTTGAAACTGGGCAAAACCAGACAACTGAGAGCATAAAGTACACATGCATATGTACATTCTTGTGTATGAATACTTACAGTCATATTTTGACATGGTCAGGATAACTTGATACTATACATAGGAGTGGAAGTAAAAGACTTTAGGAGAAAACTTCAGGCAGGTGACTTTCAAGGCTACCACACCAAACAGCCTCTCAGAAGGGTAAAGCACAAAGAAATGGGAACCTGGTGGTGTTAAATACTCCAGTTGGTGCTGTTGGCTGCTGCAGGCTCAGTGCCCAGCTGGTGGGTGTCAGTAGCCTTGCGTGGCCTGTGCTGCCTCTGAGCTTTCATGACAGGTCTTGGAGGACCTGGTATTCCAGAAAGGACTTCCCTGTATTGAGGACAAACCTGTTTAAACCTAACAAATACAAGCACATTGCTGTTGATGTCTGGGCAGGTGCATTTACTCATCTTCCCTTGTGAAATCCTGAGTCCACGGAATCCTAAAATCACAGAATGGTTTGGGTTGGAAGGGACATCTAGTCCAACCTCCCTGCAATGAGCAGGGATATCTCTGGCTAGGTCAGGTGCTCAGAGCCCCATCCAAACTGACCTTGAATATTTCCAGGGATGGGACATCTGCCACCATTCTGGGCAACCTGTTCCAATGTTTCACCACCTTCACTGTAAAAAAAGTTCTTCCTTCTGTCTAGTCTGAATCTACCCAAATCTTTTAGTTTAAAACCATTACCCCTTCTCCTACTGCAATAGATGCTACTAAAGTTTGTCCCCATCCTTCTTATAGGCCTCCATTAAATACTGAAAGGTTGATAAAAGGTCTTCCTGGAGCCTTCTCTTCTCCAGGCTGAACAACCCCAGTTCATCTTCAGAGCAGAATTGGCTTTGTAAAAACAACCTTTGCAGCATGGCCCTGGAAAACAATATTTGAATATTTAAACATACTAAATAAGTTGTTAGACCAGATATAGGTTATTCTGAGCAATGAGTCTTGTACTGTGTTTTGCATATCCAACACCTTTGCTCAGATTGAGGTGACTGGGAACTTTAGTTGAGCAGGATTAGACCTACCATGTAGTAAGTGCTAATACCATATAGACCCTTTCCTACCTGTACTTCCCAAAATACTGCTTCCCAGCCTATTCCTTCCCCTAGATCACATAGCTCTTTATTCCTTTTGCTTTTTATTTTCATGAGAGTTCTGAAATTATGAGCAATAAAAGAAAGTTAATATAATTGGGATTTATTATTCTTACTGCTTCATTAGGGAAATTATTGCTTGTTTTAGAGATAGGAACTTATTGTCACCCTTCTGAATTATTGAGGATTCATTCATTTTTCACTTGGATTGTGAAAGTCTATTATGCATGTGTATCTGAAAGTCAACAGTATTAAACATTAATGCCTAATGGCCTTGTCTTGGAGTGTCCTTGAACATGCTAAATGACTCTGCTCCACCAGAATACCCTTGAGATTTCTTCAGTGGAAATAAATGAGCAGAAACTAGATGAATGTTATTTAATAGACAGTCAGCATTCTCTGAATTCACAAGTTTGGAAAAATATCATCACAAGAAGCCCCCAAAGACTACAATCATATCAGTAGAAACTAGAGAGATGATGGAATATGTTACTAGCATAGCACTCAGTCTATTTATTACCTATGAATATGGAAAATTAAGTGGGGAAGAGGGAATCCCCTTCAGTAGGGATGCTCAAAGGCTGCTGCTCTGGGTGATTGTCACAAACATCTCTTCTGGGTGGCTGCAGATACCCCTGAACCAGGCTCTAGTCCTCATTAACAGAGAAGTGGAAAAGATTCCTTTGCTTCCTTAGGCATGTTCCCCACACCCCAGGTAACTAACAGGGGAAGGACACCTCTGTAGGATAACTGAATTTCCTCCCACTGTACAGCAATGGGCTGCTGTGGATGGAGAGTCCTGGAGCTTGCCTTGGCACTGTTGATCTGCCAGTCAGCTGTCAGGGAGCTGTCATAGAACTACCACCACGTTTTTTCACCACCACCTCAAAGGAGAAGATCACTAAGAGGCAGGTTTTGTCCCTCTAACTGATCTACCTGTAGGCTGGTACAAAACCAACCTGCCCTTTGTTTGAGACTCAAATATTTGGTGCTTGGTGGATGTGTGTTAGGCATTCGAGATAAAATGGACTTTGAACTGGAGTGTGATAGCCTCATTTCCTTGTCAAGAAGGTTGACTGGTTTGCTTCCTTTATTCAGTATGTAAAACAGATTTTTAAAGCTGAGTGAAGATGCTTTTCTATGTAATGAAATAGCTAATGCCACTGAAGAAATAAAGTGATTTTTGATATTAGGAAGGTCAGAGTTTGGTGATGGAGAGTGCAGCAAATGAAGGTCGAGGTTGTTCTTAACTGAAGAGAAAAAACAGGTTGTGGCTGATCTCTGATGTTTTGCTCAATACAGGATGACAGCATGTGCAGTGACAATGAAAAAATATGTGGAGGAGAATGTTTCCCAGAATTCTTATACCACAATAAAATATTTCATGAAGATGCTGAGCAGCATCAGCGAGACCCTGATTTTTGTGTTCATGGGAGTGTCTACAGTGGGGAAGAACCACGAGTGGAACTGGGCCTTCATCTCCTTCACTCTGCTCTTCTGCCTCATTTGGAGGGCACTGAGTAAGTCAACCTTCTCTTCACCTCTGAAAGAAACCCTTTGCTGCAAAGGTGTTTCAGAAAAGTCTGTGCAGACTGGCACAACTGGTTTAACAACAATTTCACGAGATTTATGTTACTGACAAGTTAATTTCACAAATCTACACATGGAGGAAAAGGGGGCAAAAAGCTCCAAACAAATCTGACTGCAAGTCTCCAAGCACAGGCTTTATGATTAGGTGAAAATGAAATATTTGAAGCAAAATTCAAATCTTACCATGATGATGCTTGTGTAGATGTTTATATCTGAGTTAAGTATATGCCCTTGGGTAAGCAGACCTCATAATGATTTCATTGCACACTGTCATTAACTTACTAATTGGATAATATATATCATCACATTTCTAGTGTTATAACACTATGTGTCCTGTGCCAGGAGTGCTGGAGGCATTGAAAAAGAGTGAATGTGAAAATTAGAACTGATAGATAAATGAACAGGTACTTACAACACTTGTAGGCCAACCACACTATGCCACTGCTCCTTACAAGTCAGCTCTGAAGATTAAAATTACTAGAAAGTAGTCCCTGTATGAAATTACTCCATTTTTATACATTCTTTCCCACTCCTGCCAAAGTCTTCTACTCCCTGATCTGTGAGACTGGGATTCCTCCAGTATGGGTAGGACAGTTCACAGATAATGTCACACGAGCTTTGTGACACAGTTTCTCATCTTCTACTAATGGCCAGGATGGGTTGAAAGTGCTGTTGAAAAGGAAGCAGTAATGAGGCTGGTGGTGTTCTGGAGGTTGTAGCAGTCCTGACACACCTCTCATACAAACTTCTTTTGGGCCTGTTAGCCAGGTCTTTGTCACTATGGAAGCAGAGAGGCAACACCATCTTCTGCCTCACCTACTAGGACTGTTCAGTCAAACATTCTAGCTGACAAAAGAAGAGAAGGAATGACCAACCCTCTAGTGATGTCATCAGTGGTGCCTGCAGGAGTTGCTAATTAGGAAAGGCTTGCAAGTCTTGCAACTTTCTGTGCTCTGTTCACCTCCTGCTTCCCCAGCATCTACAGTCACTGTGTTAGGGATGTGAGAGGGTACACTCCTTGCCTACACTATTTTATAGGGGTCTGTTTTGGGTGGCCTGCCCAGGAGATTATGCCATCTCTTTTTTGACCCTCAATACTATATTCTGCATCAGGTTTAGTTACATCTGCTGCAACGGGAAGCAAACATGTTTACTCCTGGTGAGGTGAGGAATTATGGAGCACATGCTACTCAGCCAATGTTATTTTTTCTTTAAGTTTAGTTAGAAATAGGATTTAATGATGCTTTTGCAATGAAAGGTGTTTTGGGAGTAGTACATGACAGAATGAAAAATAAAATTATGCAGGCAACCTTGTTTCTGACATCTTTAAACTTCTGAGTGCCTGACTTTGTCATCTTAATAACATTATTTTTCAAAGCCAGTAGCTTTTTTTTCAGGACTATTTATAAGTTTAAAGAAAATGAGAAATCCCAATAGTCAATCAAGTGACCTTGAAAGAGGTAGTTGGGGCACTGAAATTTAGGCAGCTACCTGGGCTAAGTTAGTAGGTTAGTTCTGTGGTTCATTTATCATCAAAGGAGGACCCTCTGAAGCATCCCATGGGGCAGAAGTTTACATTGGGCTCCTGCCACCACCTCCTTCAGCCTTCAGCTCCTGTCTATATTCCCTTTACAAGCAGAACTGGTGGCTAATGGCATCCCTTGGGGCCCAGTGCAGAGACCATTTTTTTATTAAAAGACTTCCTTAATGACCTGGAGGATGGAATGAAGTGAACACCAAGCAACTTTGTGGCTGACAGAAAACTGCAGGGAGTAGTCAATATTTTGGATGGCTTCCATTCAAAAGGACCTGGACAGGCTGGAGAAATGGAGGACAGAAAGTTCATGAAGTTCATGAAGAGCACGTGCAAGGACTTACATTTGGGCTGGAATAACTTCATACACCAGTATAGGCTTGGAGTCTAGTAAGCAGCTCTGCAGAAAAGGACCTGGTCTGATAGACAATAAGTCGAATTATGTCCTTGTGACAAAGAAGGTCAAGATTTTGGTACATTAGGGGCACATTTGCAAGTGTGTAGCCAGCTGGTTCAGCAAAATGTTTCTTACCTTCTCTTCAGCACTGGTGGAAATGTGTGCTGTCTTCAGAGTGCTCTCTCCAGTTCTGGGTTCCACAGTATAAGAAGAACATGGAGGTTCTGGATGAAATGCATTCGAGGTCACCAAGCTGGTCAGAGGTTGGAGCACCAGTCTATCTGAGAGTGCTGAGTTTGTGCAACCTGGGGAAGATCTGGCACAGGAGAGAACTTAATACAAGTACCCAGTCAGAGGAGAGAGAGAGCAAGAAAATGGATCCAGACTTCTTAGAGATGCACAGCAATAGGGCAAGAGAGAACAGACACAGGCTGTAACATGGGAAATTCTCATTAAACAGTAGGAACCTGTGACTTAACATGAAGGTGACACAACATGAAGGTAACAGTGGCCCAGACCTCCATTCTTAACGGCATTCGAGACTTGACTGGAGGTTTGAGCAACCTGATTTGATTAACTCTGCTTTGAGTAGGGACTTAGACTACATGAACTCCAAAGGTCCTTCCCAGCCTACATCACTCTGAGCCTAACTTTTGGGACTGGATACGTGTTGGCATCAAACATCTGAGATTAAGGTTTTGTTTCTTAACTCTCAGGTGGTTTATCCCTCAGTCAAAAAGAATGCCAGAGCAGGATTAAGATGATGGTTTGACCCTCAAAACCCATATACATTTCAAGACCTTTTACTTTTAAGCCTGGGCACCCTGAAGGAAGACATCTTACAGAGGAAAAAAAGAAAAAGGAAACCTGTGAAGGTTCAAGTATGTGCATCTGAACCACTCTATTATATAAGAAGACACAAGTTCGACAGTAGACATGATATGATTCTAGTGGGTTAACAGCAAGGAGAAAGTAATTACATATTTTCTTGCTATTAATAGACCAAACACGGCCTTTAAGTTTTTAAAGACTTGTTTTCAGACTCTGTTTTGAAATATCCTTCCAATCAAGACAGAAACAGTGCTCTCCTGATATAAAAACTCTTTTCCTGCCACATGTCTATCCTTCTCTCAGACACCAAGGGGAGTGCTAGAGCTTTCCAGAGGAAGGCCAAAATATTTTCTGCTAAATTTTTTGTGTTAAAATGATTACATCATTTTCTCTGAAGCTTGAATAAAGTAAAGAGAATTGGCCTAAGGGTGATAGCTCACATACGAAGTTTCAGTCTGAGCAGCTGATGTCTAGCATAGTTATAAGTAGCCAAAAAGGTCTTGCATAAAGTCATATCCAACAATCTACATAACAATATACTGCTACTGGCTTTGCCTCTAATAATCTGAGTTTATCAGTGACAGCTGTGTAGAACAACACCAGCATTTGCATCAGTAATTTAACAGTTTCCACACAAATCTTGGGATATTTTCTTACGGAAGATGAAGAAGATTAAATCAAGCAAATTGCTAAAAGTCCTCTAGAAAGAAAAGCTTACACAGCCACAGACTATCTTATTAATGTTAACTTTTATTAAAATCAAAATGAAATTTGAGAAATAAACAGAGAATTACAGACACAATAAGCCAGAGGATTAAAAATTAAAATGCTATTACTCTTTGCCTTTCAGTGAACCTGTCCAAAGGACTTGTTGGTAAAGAACTGTTCAAACACTTTGGGCAGATACTGTGCAGAAAGTGGGAAACATTGCAAGGAAAAACTCTCATTCAGTGGTTTTTCTTGTCTCCAAAACACTATGAAGAAAACTATGCAACATAAATATAGCAAGTAAATATTTTACACTAATCTCACTTCTAAACTGTTTAAATGAATTTCAATCCTGAAGTCGTAAGGAGCCATAATCTTTTATAGGAGATAGGAGATAGGAGATATGGGCAGTGTGCACTAGCAGCCCAGAAAGTCAATCAGTCCTGGGCTGCATCCACAGGAGTGTGGGCAGCAGGTCAAAAGAGGTGATTCTTCTCCTTTACTCTGCTCTCCTGAGACCCACCTGGAATACTGCACACAGTTCTGGTGTACTCAGCATAAAGAAGGACATGGAACTGTTGGAGCAAGTCCAGAGGAGGCCACAAAGTTGCTAACAGGACTGGAGCATCTCCCCTGTGAGGACAGGCTGAGGGAGTTGGGGCTGTTCAGCCTGGAGAAGAGAAGGTTGTGTGGAGACCTCAGAGCAACTTTTCAGTCTCTGAAGGGGCTACAAGGAGCCAGAGAGGGACTCTGTGTTAGGAACTGCAGTGACAGGACAAGGGGTAATGGGTTCAAACTGAAGGAGGGAAAGTCTAGGTTAGGCATTAGGAAAAAGTTTTTCCCTGTGAGGGTGGTGAGACACTGTCCCAGGTTGCCCAGGGAGGCTGTGGCTGCCCCAACCCTGGCAGTGTTCAAGGCCAGGCTGGATGAAGCCTTGAGCAACCTAATCCAAAACTGAAGAAAACACCCTTTCAACATCCATGACATTGTTTTGCTTTAAATATTTTCCTTTTTTCCTTGATTAATAATAGCTGTGAGATTTTTTTTCCCTTCCTAGGTGTATTTGCTCTCTTCTACGTCAGTAACAAGTTCCGAACATATCCCTTCACCTTCAAAGACCAACTCATTATTTCCTACAGTGGCCTTCGAGGACACAGCAGCTTTTCTCTTGCATTCTTGCTTCCAGTGAATCTCTTCCCCAGAAAAAACTTGTTCATCACTGCGACCCTTGTAGTGATATATTTCACTGTGTTCATCCAAGTAAGTGTATTTTTTAATGGATTGCTTCCATGCAATAGAGGTGACTAAAAGCTTCGTTGTGGAAATTGCATTGAATTTGCTCTCAGACTAGGACAAGCTACTGCATTTTATGGCTTGATTTAGCACTGCACTGTGTAATTACCCTTTCAGGGCTTTTTAGGTATTATTAAATAACTTTTACAGAAAGTCTGTATTGAAAATATTTGTCTTTTAAAATATTCAAGGGAAAGGGCACTTTGTGTCCAAAATTGCTTATGTTCACTCCACATTCAAGTCCTGATGCTTCCAAATTAAGAAGTGTTTTAAGTTTACACTTCAGCACATAATAATTTGTTACTAGTGATGTATCTCAAACTGAAGGGGAAACAATATGTCTGTTCTGTGAAGGATTTTGAGTTTGATAGTTTTATCTTCATTCATCTTGGAGACCAAATAAGAATATTTGAAATCCTTTGTAAAAGAACAGGAAAGAAAAAAGAAAGTGAAAAATTCATATTTGTAAGAATTGGTGCCTACTTTAGATATTTGAGTTATTCCACCTGGCTTACGGAGCTGTACATGGAAGAGCTGAATCTTCCACCAGAATGTGTCATAAAAAAACCCATTTTGTTTCTATTTCCCTTTTAAAAATGCTATTTAAATGCATTTTAAAATTCTATTTAAATGCTATTAAAATGTGGCAGTGCAGTAAAAACTTAGGAACAACTGAAAACTGTTTCTAAGTAAGAAAACCCCCAAAATATTGAATTCTGAAAATGCTGAAGCAGAAGGTTCCAAGATTGCAAGACCTCACAGAGATAATATTTTCTTTCAAATGAGCTGTTTTGAAGGAGGCTGGCAATGAGTCTGTTACTTTACATGGTTAGAACATGCCATTAAGTTCAATCTTGCTTGAAAAAATCCCCACCTGATGTACAATTTTTTATGTTTTTAATGTTTAATCCTCTTCTGTGCCTCTCCATACAAGTAATAAAAGACTTGTGTGTCTAAGACACCTTTCCTAACTGATCCAAATTAAATCTTTTTGCTTTCTTTCTGTGTTTTTTTCCCCCTAAAATATAATAAACGATTCAACTCATTGTTCCAAACATAGGGAATCACAATTGGACCATTGCTCAGATATCTGGATGTTAAAAAGACCATCAAAAAGGAATCTATCAATGAAGAAATTCACGTGCGAGTAAGTTTTTTATCTCAGGAGCTGGTAACCCAAAACAAAGAGGAAATGTGTTCCAAAAGTGCTGGACAGAGGGAGGCACTTGGAAGCACTGGCATTCAGTGGATATGGACACACAATGTTTTTAAGAATATGGGGAGGAAACCCTAGGCATAATTTTCTAAAATGTACTATCTATGGAGGAAACCCAAGGCATAATTTTCTAAAATGTACTATCTCATTTATACTCATAGTGACTATCACATTATAATATCATCCCACAAGTGTCATGGTGTATCAAGGTCTTTACTTCTTGGTACTTGTGACCATGGGAGAACAGAAACATACAGGTAATATTTACAAAATGCACTCCCTATCCTTCCTAGCTAGATTTGTCAGATAGATTTGTTGTCATCTCTTGACTGGTTCCAGACACACTGACACCTTAAAAGTCTTTCATCAAGTTGCATTGAACCGAAATGAGTTGAGGCATTGGACTGTAAATTTAGTTTCAAGTTATTCTGAGTCATGATCTTTTCCCCTCTCAAACGTTCACTTCAGTTCTCAAATTGCCATTGTATAAAAGAACAGAAAGCTGCTCAAACTGATTTAACAACACTATAGAAAAAGTATGTCCATTCTTTCATTTTCACAATACATTTGAAATGAACAGAAACACTGCCTTAAAATGAAGCACATGCAGAGACATTAGCAAAATTAGAGCATCTCAACTGATTTGAATTTGAAGTGAATTTAATTCTTACTTTTTCAGCCTTAACACTTAACCTTAAAAAGAATTTACATTTAAAAGCACCACTTATAACAGTATGTCTGTAAGAATTGGCCTTTTTCTGTTTGTTTCTATAAGGCTAGAAGCACACAAAAATTGACTGAAAATCATCAGAATTAGCAGTGATAAATCTTACCATTCTCCTGACAATTTGCAAACTCCTCAGAGGACTTGGCAGTCAGGTTAAGGTGTCAGGTACCTGACCCTGTGCCTCTCTCAGGGAAGTCACACAGGCAGAAGGAAAACCTGGTTGACAGAACCAAGAATTTGGTTTTTAGGCTCAGTAAGCAAAAAGGACCAGGTGACTTGTTGCCTCCATCAAAAAATTGTCACTGCAGCCAAGCATAGGAGCTGCCACAACAGGATCTTTGCCTTGATTTTTAGAGAAATGTAATGTAGATGCTTTCAGACTTAACTCACATGCTCCAATTATAAAAAAAAAAAAAAGTAGTAAAAAAAAAATCTCAAAATCCTTCCCACAAGTGCATATTTGTGGTAACATTATTTTCTCATAATGGCCACTTAATATTTTCCCATGCTTTTTTCTTTAGCTGATGGATCACTTGAAGGCTGGTATTGAAGACATATGTGGACATTGGAGTCATTATCAGCTGAGAGATAAGTAAGTTACTCTTACTACAGCCTAATAGAATAAAATAACCTGTCATGTAAAATACAAAAGGAAAATAGAATAGGAAATCAAAATGCTGGGGACATGTGCAATATCTCCTTTTAAAGAGTGAACTCCTGAGTAACCATGACCTCTTGGGAGTGCACTTCTCATATATTGCCTGCAAAAACAAGCAAAAAATAAGCTTTCTGAAAGAAAAACATAGCATGGGACTTTGTGCTGCAGCCATCAGCCTGTGCACATAGCTTTGGTATAAATCTTAGGGACCTGGCAATGCTCCTTTAGGTCTGGATTTGGAACAGAAGCTACATAAGGTGTGAGTGCTTCACTGACTTTTGCTGTAATCCTCCACAGCAAATATGATCCCTCCTGGTGAGTACAGATTCAGTAATAATTACTCACCTGTCCTTGCAGGTCTTTGCATTCAGTAATATTTAAAATATGAGTACTGAAGGGAATAACAGAATTTAAATATCCAGTAGCATAAGCAGATACTCTCAAGTTAGTCCTCACTCAGAAATGCAGAACATGCAGTGTCTCTTCTATAAGCAGGATGAAGTGTTTTTGTGAAGATTTGTGGCTCTTCCAAGCACTGCCCAGAGGAGATGGATATGCTGTTCCCTTTACCTTTTCCCCAAGGGACCTCTGTGATCATGTTAGTTACACAACAGCATGTGAAGGGAAGAGAGGGAAAGACTAATCTTTCTTTCTCACAGATCTTTATTATGATGCTGTGAGCTAGAAGGTATCCCTAGTTATCCTAGCTATGTCTAGGCTTCTGTGCTGGAAGTTGCTGTCTCACTGGTGAGCACTGGACTCCAGTAATCCAGCCAGGGGGGTCTGCTGGGACTTATGGCAACTCCTTTCATGCCTGAGTTTCTTCCTATGGAAAGGGAGAAGAAGGTTGCTGGTTTGCATCCAGTTCTTGCCCCAATGAGGAGTAATGATGTGATATCCTAGGGCATATCCAGAAACTAAAACACCTTCTTGGCTCTGACAGCAGAGAGATGGTTTTAGGACATCCATCAGCTGGCACAACACCACTGTCTGTGCAGTCAGTAAACTAAATAAATCCCTGTTGGAGCTGTAATTCCATTGAAATAGCTGCATTTACACATATCTGTGAGTAAATGCTATCCCTTTATCTCACATCTACTGGATAGCTCTGAACATAGAATTTTTCCCAAACTAGTCATAAATGTAGTGTTTTGGTTCAAGGGAGAGATTAAAAAAACCCCACACTGTGTCTGAAGACATCTAACATAAGAAGATTGTATCAAAAGGTATTCCCTAAACTTTTCTACATAACTTTAAAGATGTATATCGGAATTAAACACCTACATCATGACAATCCAGGAGGTTTTCAGTTACTGAGAAAAACATAAAGAGCTCTAATCCCAGTGGAAACATTTGTGTACCTACCTCTGCTAATCATGAATAAAAAACCCAGCCTTTGTTAAGGAAAAAAAAAAAGATACAAATTTTGTAGTGCTTTTCCTAGCATTGTGGAGCACATTAGCTTGAGTGGGAAAGTGTTCCTTTGAAAGAAACAGAACTGTTGCTCTGGTAAACCTCTGCCTGAAAGCACATACCTGTTCGAGGCACATGCACACATTCACATTCAAATTATGCCACACATTAGTGATATTTTACAATCTGCAGCATGTGAGCACACAGTATTTTGGGGCCCATTCAATTACTCTGTTATGCAGAACACAAAGAACTGTATTTTCTCTGCTCTAATTGTCAGGATTCAAAATTATCAGCAGCATAATGAGCCCAAACTACTGTAACTGTTGGGCCATTTAGAGCCTCATTGGTGGCTGGTTGAATAGGCCAGGATTACTGTAAGAGCAGCTGCTGCTGTTATGCCCTACTAGAATACAACATTTGTACAAAAGCATGGAGACTGGCCATATTCTTTTCTGACAAATGTGGTGGTGTTATATACAAACACACAGCACAGCCCTTTTTTTTGCTCTGATTGCAGCTTGTTTCTCTCTTTTGTCTGCTGAGCTTTGCAATCTCTGGGGACCAGTAGACTATGCCAAATACCCCCCAAAGGTCTCTGCTCACTAGGCCTTCAGGAGTCCACAGGTGCCTCTAATTTGGATTCAGTTTCCAGCACTAAATTATATATGTGTGCATTTGAATGAAAATCAGCTTGTACTACTGAAGACTAAACACATTTTCCTTTTTTTTTTTTTCCCACTTTGATTTTGGTATCTCTTTTGCAGATTTAAGAAGTTTGACAATAAGTATTTGAAGAAAATTTTAATTCGGGATCATCAGCCCAAATCTAGCCTTGTGTCCTTGTACAAAAAGATGGAGATAAAACTGGCCATTGAGATGGCTGAGAGTGGCATGAAAATTTCCACATCATCCAATACATCTTTACAGTAAGTACTGACCTCCTGATCCTTTGCAGAGCAGAGAGTGGAAGGAAGGGGACAAAAAATGAGGAAATATCCAAAGGCTTATATGACTTCAGTAAAAATGTAAGACAATAAAAAAGGGACAGTTATGAAAAAAATGAAGCTGCAATTTGGTGCCTGTTGTATTTGCACTTTGGCTCTTTGTTCAGAGAGTGAAAATTAAAACCAAGGACATATTCTCTGTTTCTCTTCAATGATGGACTGTTTCGAAGAGGAATCATGAGTCAGGTGCAGAAGACACTCTGGTTGCTTAACTCACAGCTCAGGATGGCTGTACTTATCACTTACCTGGCCAGTGGATTTTGCTCATCACTTCTAGGTGCTGAGAGAAGTGCAGGATGTCTTAGAGCACAGGTCCTGATTCCATTAGCCCAATAGCAAATTTTCCTGAAAGCAGATTTCTTTGTAACATTTGCAATTTTTGCAACCTCAGTTTTCAGTCCCTCAAGCTGTCTTGACATAGTTTGGTATTTCCATAGCAAATGTGTCCACTTAAACATGGGGAGAAGCCCTGTCAAGAAGGACTTGAGGGTAGTTGTGGATGAAAAGTTGGACATCAGCAGGCAAAGTGTGTTTGCAGCTCAGAAAGACAACCATATCCTGCATCAAAAGCAGCATGACCAGTAGGTGAAGGGAGGTGATTTTTGCCCTCTATTCTTCCCTTCTGAGACCCCACCTAGAGTTCTGTGTCCAGTTCTGAGGTCCTTGGAACAGGAAAGACATGGACCTGTTGGAGCAGGTCCAGAGGAGGATCACAAAGATGATCAGAAGGCTGAAGTACTTCTCCTGTGAGGAAATCTTAAGAGAGTTGAGGCTGTTCAGCCTGGAGAAGAGAAGACTCCAGGAGACCTGACTGCAACCTGTCAATACTTACAAGAAAGATGGGACAGACTTTTTAGCAGGCTCTGTAGCACCAGCACTAGGACTATTGGTTTTAAACTAAATGAGAGTAGATTCAGACTAGCTACAAGGAAGAACTTTTTTACCCTGAGGGTAGTGAAACACTGGAAGAAGTTGGCTGGAAAGGTGGCAGATGTCCATCCCTGGAAACATTCAAGGTTGGGTGTGATAGGGCTCTGAGCAACCTGAGCAAGTTGAAGATGTTCCTGCTCATTGCAGTGAGTTTGGAACTAAATGCAAACCATTCTAAGATTCTATGAAACAGTAATGCAAATCAGCATCAGACAGACCAGAGGAAAAAACTGGTGGGATCTCCAGAGCTGTCACTGAGGGAATCACCCTCTAGGAGAGAAGTCTGTAAAATCTTCACTCCTGCATACTACAGCTGACATGGATGTATTTATCCTCACCTTGCTACACATTGTCCAGAGCATGGTTATTGCTCAAGGCACTTTCCTCCACAAACTCTTTCCTGGGCTCCCACTGACCACTGTTGCTGCTGTTGCCTGCTCTTGCCTGCTGCATCCTTGAACCCCTCTCCATTTTGCAGCAGCCTCTGGCAGGGCCCAGCATATTTCCTTTTTTGAATGAGCATCTCTAGCCATACCAGAAAGTCCAAATACCAACAGGATTTTAAATTAAAATATCTCTTGAAACTTTAGCTTAATCACGTCAAGATTCAACTGCTTTCTTGAAACTGATGTCAGCATGCAGTGTAAGACCCAGTCCTTTTATCTCTAAATCATTCTCTGCTGAACAGATGATGTTAAAAAAGACTGCTTGTCTGTCAGGCTCCTTTCTGTCTGCTGTATAACCTTAACTGTTCTGAGCCAAGAGAAAATGTGCAAGGTTGTTAGACAATCTATGGCAATCAAACAACATCTCTCTTCTTTTCCTGAGGGAGAGAAAACAAGCAGAAAATAGGAATAATTGCTCCAGCATAGTTCAAAAATTCTCTCCTGAGATGAAAATATAGATTGAAAAATATTCTATAATAAACAGCTGATATGATGGACTAATTTTTGCCAGCTCTACGCCAGCTATAATTGAATTTTGCTATTCATCATCCTCTGATGCACAGGTTCTCCTGCTGAGGCAGCCTTCTCAAAAATGAAGCATCAACTTCAAAAAAAAGGCCTGTGGCTCAAAAACATTCTTATTCTTGCAGACTGTGAGAGTATTCTAGGAAAAGACATGTTTACTCAACTCTGGTCATTGATAGGTGTCTGCTGTCAAGCAGTGGAGGAGAGAGAATAGTGAGATAGTTGTTGGATCTTTGGTCTGAACCAATGCAGCAATTCTTGTCTCCATTCCCCTGGGCAAATAAGTGAACCTGTTCTAAAGTATTTATAAATTGTCTGATTGTTACCATTGAGTTAGCTTGTAGCTAAAGTCCCTGTCTTCAGTGAGGATGCAAAAATCTGGCCATGAACAAGAGGAGATTGGAAATAAAAATGCAATATATGGCATATAAAGCATTATTAGCAGTGCCAGAGTAGTGAGAAAACTCTCACACTTCTGATCAGTTTTATGCTCACTAGGGGAATTGCTTTATATGAATCAAGGCAGATCTCTATCACTATGAATTAGCAAAATTGTATTGATGCTGGTGTGATTCCTGCAGGTGGAGTGGGTGTCCAACATGCAATAAGAATTTCCAGTGTGAACTGAAAACATTTGCCCATGGATTGTGCAACAAAGAATCCACATTTGAATGAAAATAGAGTATGATGTTTTGGAGAATATAAGCTTAAAAATAAGGATAGAAATAGTGAAAGCAGAGTTAAGCAGATAATATCTAAATGGTGGTTTTATGGCTGGTTTTTGGAGGAAATATGCCTGTTAGAGAGTGTTGTGGTTTAACCCCAGCAGCCACCAAACATCATGCAGCCACTTGCTCACTCCCCCACCAGCAGGATGGGGGAGAGAGTCAGAAGGGTAAAAGCTAGAAAAACTCATGGGCTGAGATAAAGACAGTTTAATAGAAAAAGCAAAAGCCACACACAGAAGCCAAGCAAAACAAGAAATTAATTCACTGCTTCCCACAGCAGGAGGTGTTCAGCATCTCCAGGAGAGCAGGGACCAGCACATGTAATGGTTCCTTGGGAAGACAAACACATCACTCCAATTGTCCCCCTTCCTCCTTCTTCCTCCCACTTTATATTCTGAGCATGATATCATATGGATGGAATATCCCTTTGGTCAGGTTGGGTCACCTGTCCCAGCTGTGTCTCTTCCCAATCTCCCATGTAGCCCCAACTTCCTTGCCAGTGT
>NW_008680798.1:43195-43665 GCF_000695815.1 Acanthisitta chloris
AACCAGCCACTGTGAAGAAAGTTAACTCTGCCTCAGCCCAAACCAGCACAGAGAGAGAGACAGTGATGCTGAGCTTACTTAATATTGGCTTCATATTGCTGCAATACTGGCTTTGATAAATCTTAGAATACATCAATACAGTACAGATCAGAACCAAATGTCATGTTGTCATTTGTCGTGGTGCAGTTGTGAGAGCTGTGCCCAATGAATATTAGTTCCTTCACAGGGCTAGTGAAGACTGGTGGAGAGTTTAAAAGTTCAAATTTTTATATATAATATATATTTAAAAATAGTATTACCCCAGTTTGTGAAAGGTATTTTATTTTCTCCATGTATCAGTTATCTCCATGCCTAAAGAAGAAAGAAGTACAGTTGTGGTACTTATTGCAGAGAGACAGTTTTCATGGCATATTATAGTTTCAGTTTATTTCTTTACAAATATATTTTCTGTGTGGTGCTTTGTTGTAACA
>NW_008680798.1:43768-54786 GCF_000695815.1 Acanthisitta chloris
AAGAAATAGTTTCAATAAGGATTACTTTATGGGTTTGGTAACCTAACAAACCTGTTTGGGTTGGTTTTTTTTTTTTGGAAAGTTCTTTCTAATGTATTGTATATTGCAAAATGTAAAAGCAATCTGTTCCTTATTACCATATCTGTGCATTGTTATCAATTAGGTAGGTTCATATCCAATCCCATGAAAAGAATACACAGGTTTTATTTGTGCTCCAGAACAATACAGATTATCTTCACACTCTGTTCTCTTGCTACCCCAGCTCAACTGAAACTCAGGGAATTTTAGCTCTTTGTTCTCTTGCTACCTCAGCTCAACTGAAACTCAGGGAATTTTATTTATTCTATTTAAGTCATTTTCAGAGCAAAATTATAAGCTTTCAGATGACTTAGAACTGGCCACTTTTGTGCTGGAGTGTGAAAGGGATCAGGTATGCAACTGGAAAAGTAAAGAGTTGATCTGGTGTCTCCCCAGTGGAGTTCTGCTTTCCCCTATTTAGATGCTTTCCCCTATATATTCCCAACTGTAAGGCATAAAGACCCTGTGGGCACAACCAGTGAAGTGTGAACCAGGCAGGAACTTACTCCCTATGATTCTGGACACAACCCTGAGCCATGTGCTCTAGGGTGGCCCTGCTGGAGTAGGGAGGTTGGACCAAATGACCCATTGTGGTCCCTTCCAACCTCACTGATTCTGTGATGTCAAACTTCAGCAACTATTCCAGTTCAATTTGCATTACACAAATGAACCAACCTTGCATTTTAGAGATTAATACTGGTTAAGAGTTCCCAGGGGCTGTGCTTGTGTTTACTTTCCCAGGTGTGTCTAGGGTTTCCCTGTAGTCCAAAGAGACAGCAGTTAGGGGCTGCTTACAGTTTCCTTGCTGTGAAGGTAGCATATGTGGGCTGTCCCACAGCCTGAACCAAACCAGACCCAGTATAGAATAAAAGTGCATTACACATAAACCTGGAAACTTGGTGGCACCCCTGGATCCTCTCAGTGTTTTACCTGAGAGCTGAAAGCAAGTGTAAAAGGAACCAACCAGCCAACCCACCCACCCAGCTGGCCTGGAATTGGGCTGTCTTTTTTCCCCTGATGATAAATAACTAGCTTTGTTGTGATTGCTGTTGTTGAGAATTGATGAATATTGATTAAACATTGGGAAAGGTTGGGATTTATCAGGTACAAGATAAGATTTCTGGTCAACCCAGAGAGGGAGTCCTTTTCTGTCACACTGCCCTGCCAGCAGCTGAGTGGCAATACTCATGGGTCTCTCATGCTTCAGTGAGATCCTTAACCTGTTGCTTACCCCAGCCCTAGCTCTAACACTACTACTAATCTATTGTCAATTTTTCTCTTTCTCTTTATTTCACCAAACAAAAAATTGTCAGATCTGTTTTAGCCTGATGCAGAATGAAAACACATCCCAAAACCCTGAAATCTATCAGGAATTAATTCTTATATTTAGACATATTTAGATATCAGAGTTCACTGTCTACTTGATGGTAAGAGGCAGTAAAATGTAGAATCAAGGCAGTTCATGTTGGTCCTACAAATTTTCAAGATGTTTGGGTTAGATTATAGGAAAAAACTGTGGTAATATTGTTAAACCTATTGTCAATTTTTCTCTTTCTTTTTATTTCATAAAACAAAAAATTGTCAGATCTGTTTCAGCCTGATGCAGAATGAAAACACATCCCAAAACCTTGAAATCTATCAGGAATTAATTCTTATATTTAGACAGGGCCAGGGTATCAGAGTTCAATGTCTACTTGATGGTAAGAGGCAGTAAAATGTAGAATCAAGGCAGTTCATGTTGGTCCTACAAATTTTCAAGATGTTTGGGTTAGATTATAGGAAAAAACTGTGGTAATATTGCTAAAGTAGCTATAATTGCAAATTCCAACCTTTTTCCTATGTTTGCAGCATAATCTTAGTTAAAATTCACTCCATCTTCCTTTGCTGCTACAAGTCTATCATAATCCCTTTTTTACTTGCACAATTTACAAACACTTCAAGGATGTTGCTCAGCTGAAAACAAAGACTTCCAATCACTTTTTTTTTTCCCCAAAGAGGCAAGAAAGCAAAATGGAGAAAGGAAAAAACCAGAAACAACAAGCTGAACTCAGACTGATTCATCCTAGACGATCACTATCTATTTCCCTTTCTTTCCCTGGGAATTGATCTGAATGCTAACTCTCATAGGGACTGACCGATTTAGCAAACCCAGTTAACATTTCACAGCAGCTTTCCTTCATTGTTTTGCCAGTGGAAAACCCAGGCAGTTGCAAGTGACCGTGGATTTCTTGTTAAAGTTTGTTAAAAATACCAAGATAACTATCTTTGAGGTAGTTCTTTCATTTCAAATGGAGAAACAGGCTCAGTAACAAGGAAACCCTATATGTTCTCTTCACCACAGGGCAGATGACTCCACAATTGGCATATTCTTTAGTTCCTAAGGATTTGCTACACTTTCTCAAAAGAGTTAAAACCACTAGGAAGGCAAGGTGCAGACTGCTAGACCATGCTGAGGTCTTTATTCAGACAGAGGAGGAAATTTTCAGGGCCTCCCTGAGTGTCTGACTGTTTGTGGCCCAATCTAAACCTTGAATAAGAACTTCCTTATGAAGGTTTGAGAAAGAAGAGTTTCTGCTGCCAGCTGTATGAAGGCTTAGGACCTAATCTGACTACTACTATATGGATAAAACCTGTGAAAGAGCAAAACTTGACAATTTTAAATTCCTCTTTGGATGACTTCCTGGTGTTGCTGGTCACTGAATGATTCTTCATAGCCTTCTATTCTAGCACTAAACGTAAAAAAAAAATAATCACATGCATTATTTCATGGGATTAGTATTTAACCAGCTTATTAATATCATATTGAATTTTCTCTTCTATTTACAGGCGTGGCAGGAACCAGCATGCACACAGGCTGTCCCCTGCAGAGGTGGAGTCCATGAGAGATGTCTTGTCACACAACCTGTACCAAGTGCGACAAAGGGTGTGTGAGCCGCCGACTGTCGCGCACTGTTTGCACACCCAGAGCTCTTGTTTGCCCTCCCTGTAGCTCAGCACAGATGACAACAGCACCAGCACCAGCCCCTGGGACTCCTGGTGGGAACCCACAGCTGCTCCATCCTGGGAAAGGGAAGCAGGGAAGAATCATAGAATCATAGAATCAACCAGGTTGGAAGAGACCTCAAAGATCATCAATCCAACCCTACCGTGGTCACTAGATTATGGCACTAAGTGCCACATCCAGTCTCAGCTTGAAAACCTCCAGGGATGGTGAATCCACCACCTCCCTGGGCAGCACATTCCACTGTCTGATCACTCTCTCTGTAAAAAATCTCTTCCTAATATCCAACCTAACCCTCCCCTGGCAGAGCTTGAGTCTGTGCCCTCTTGTCCTGCTGCTGGTTGCCTGGGAGAAGAGACCAACCCCCACCTGACTCCAACCTCTGGAGGATTGTAGAAAAAGAAGTTGTAGAAATAGAAGCTCGGGCTTGTGCCTGTAGCTAGGTGGAATAAAGGAAAGCTGATTTTCTTTTTCCCCATCAGCTTTTCACCCTGACAGCAGCACGAAAAGTCAGGGAAATCTGTGTCTGAGCTGTAGAGGTCAGGCTTTCCTCGCTGCACAGCTCTCTGGATGGGAAAGAGCATTCCCGAGGTTGGAGCACTCCTGGCAGCCTCAGGGGTCTGCTGGCTCCTGGGAAGAGGCATTGGCTGGAAAGTCTCCAGCAGAACTCCAGTGTGGAGGTGTTAGGACTTAGTGCCGGGAACTCACCCTGCGTGGGAGCCACAGTTTACCCGCACCAAGGGAGGAAAAAGGAGCAAAAAATATTCCATCTCCTCCGGAGCTTGACAAATCAGAGTTGTGTTTTTCCCTCCCCCATAGAACTGGAGTGATAATACCTCAGCATGTTTTGCAGAAATTCATACTGATCCTGATGCAGCCTAGTGTATCTACTTAATGTAATTTGAGGCTACAAATAGACAATTTAGTGCCTGCCCAGAGCAAAGAGCAATGAGCTCTTCTCAGACTGGAGAAGAGAAGGTTTTGTGGGGACCTCATAGCACCTTTCAGTGTCTGAAAGAGCTATAGGGAAGCTGGAAAGGGACTCTGTTAGGAGCTGCAGTGACAGGAGAAGGGGCAATAGGTACAAATTGAAAGAGGGGAAATTTAGGTTAGATATCAGGAAAAAGGGTTTTACTATGAGAGTGGTGAGACACTGGCACAGGTTGCCCAGGGAAGTAGGAGATGCCCCAACCCTGGCAGTGTTCAAAGCAGGTTGGGTGAAACCCTGACTAGTGGAAGGTGTCCCAGCCCATGGCAGGAGGTTGGGACTGGATGATCTCTAAGCTCTATTCCAACCCCTAAAATTCTAATATTCCATGATTCTATACATTACAGTAGCCTTAACATTATCCTGACTAACAGGGCTAACTCACATAACACATGTAGTAGAGAATGCTAGGCCCTGCTCATTCAAATGTAGCATTATTAACATGATATTCATTCCTAATATTGTTTAATTTGCCATGGCTAATTATCATTACGATATTAATTTCTTATCTTACCAGCAACAATTTGCATATATGGTTATCTCTTAAATTACTGAAATGAAGTCTCTCTCTTCAAAATCAATTACAGTAATGACTATTTGCACCAGTCACTTCCTATGTGGTATTGAGAACTGTGTGCTTTGGGAAATGAAAGATTGGAAGTAAAATAATGCCACTCCTAATACTTCCTTTTCAGCTCTGAAGGCCTGGTAATGCTCTGGGCTCAGCAGAACAGCTTCACAAGGAGCCTTGCAAAGGAAGCTGAGATCAGATTCTGCTTTTTAGGAGGGCTTATAAATTTAAGTGAATTTTTCACTTTAAGGCAGATCATTATTTCTCTCATTTCACTGGAATTGTGCCTTAAATTAAAAAGCTTGTCCTTAAAAATGCTCAGTTGCAGGGTGATATTAATTTGTAATTTGTCCAAATATAGAAAGAAAACTCAGCTATCCATCTCATTCTGGAGATGTATTCTTGTAACACCCTAAATCAAAAACTGAGCACACCTGCAATTTGTTCCTAGCTCAGTAATATGAGAACCAAAGCTCAGAGGTGAGTTAGCCACTTCTCTCTCTCTTGGGACCTGCCTCCTATCTGTAGCTCCCAATTGTGTGACGTGAAAAGGGATGACAAAGGGAGGACAAGCTTGGAGACGTTAACAGCCTTCTGTAGGTAGGTTATATTTTTATGTATGTGCATTTTGAGCATTAAAAATGGCACCAAGATGCAGCCCTTGAGCTCTGAGACTTAGAGCTGTGTTCATGCTTCCTCCCATCTTGCTTTGCAGCACTGAGGTTAGTGTGGAGCTGCATTTTCCCATGTGAAACCAAAGAGATCTGTGCTATGTTGGTGGCCAAGCTGAGGGAGATGTCCCTCTGGCCCCATGGTTGACCAGATTTATTGCCATTCCAAATGCCATGAAAATCTGGATGCATTTTCTCTTTCAGACACCAGCATACAACCGACATAACCTACTTACCAACACAAATGAGAAACAAGCACAAGAAATCCTCATCCGTCGGCAGCACAGCCTGAGGGAGAGTTGCAGGAAGGGGAACAGCTTGCCTTGGGGTAGACAGGTACCTGTTATGTAAACTATTTATGTAAAAATGCCTCTGCTTCTTTGCAAATATGCAAAGAGATGACCATTTTTATATGGTTTTTGCTATAGTTAAAATGGATACTTCCCCCAGTGTACTCGTGCAGCACTTCAGAAGAAAGAGCTTCACTTAACATATGGACAGCAATGTTTTTATGTCCTACCTCTACATGTTGGTCAGATATCAGCTGCTCTGGCTGTATGTAGAAAAATAATATAACTTGCATTGGTTTTGCATGTGCAAAATGTAATATAATCAGAACAGGTCTGCTGCAAAGCCCTGACACCTTCAGCTGGTAGTCTGAGCTCTCAATCAGTAAGAGGTTTTTCTGACCTAAGTAAGCATTGGACAGCATAGACTTTTACAGCTGAGATTATCACAGTTGAGGAAGAGAAAAAAGTTCTTGCTGGATAGATTAATTTTATTTAAATTTGTCACCTGAAATAGGGAAGGTGAATCTTAGAAGAATTTATTTCTCTGCTGACTGTAAAAATACCCTCTAGGGCTGTTATATCAAAGAGATACTTTCACTGGAGCTGCCATTGAGTTCAACCATCCAAGCCAAGCATTGATCATATTCATACCTCTCAAAATTTGGCTCCAAAGGTGCAGCATATAACCAACCTTTATCATCCCACCAAGTAAGTGCTGGGTGGAGACAATCACAGATCCTGACGAATTCCTGTCTCATACACAGGTCAACAGCACAGAAGTACGTTACCTCTCTCTGCCCCAGGGCCCCAGCAGACCTGCTAGACGAAAAGCCAGGCATGTGACTTTTACAGGTAATGGAAGTGCTTTACTCTATATCCTACTCCAGTAGCAAAAGAATCTTGACCAGTTGTTCAGTGTATTTAACAGTACTAAGTGAATATTCCCTTGGAAGTCTCTGGTCTCTTTAAATCATAAGAATCATAGAATTTTGGGGGTTGGAATGGACCTTACAGATCATCTAGTCCCAACCTCCTGCCCTGGGCAGGGACACCTCCCACCAGAGCAGGTTGCTCAAGGCTCATCCAACCTGGCTGTGAACACTGCCAGGGTTGGGGCAGCCACAGCCTCCCTGGGCAACCTGTGCCAGTGTCTCACCACTCTCATAGTAAAACCCTTTTTCCTGATACCTAACCTAAATTTCCCCTCTTTCAATTTGTACCTATTGCCCCTTCTCCTGTCCTGTCACTGCCTAACAGAGCCCCTCTCCAGCTTCCCTGTAGGTTCTTCTGATACTGGAAGGCTGCTATGAGGTCTCCACACAACTTTCTCTTCTCCAGGCTGAAATGAGCTACACCCTTCTCTCCTTTGTGTTTTATCTATTGTGCCTATATGGTCTTTACTGCAGCAGTTCCTGTCTTGTTCCAGCACCGCCTACTTTTCTGTTTTTTCTGCTTGCACAAATATTCCTGTGATCCCTGCAGTTCCACCTGGCCATGAGGGCATCCATGAAAGCTCAAGAATGTAAATTATCTGTTCCCTGCAGCCCCTCCACACACAATTGTATGCAAAATTGTTTGGACTTGCTGAACCTGTAGCCCAGTTGAGGGGAGGATGACACATCCCCCCAGGTCCTGCAGGTATGACGACTGAGCAGGTATTTCCAACAGGCACATGCCCACACCATGATTCAGTGCACATGTACACACAGCCAGACAAATTTGTATCACAAACTTAGACAGTGCAAATTTTTTTTTCTTCCTCTTTGACTGTGAAAGAGATGAAAGCAAAAGAGATCTGGTTAGACAAACCATCCCCTTTGGGTTTGGGCACTCACACATGATGGCAGCAATACATATAGTATCTACTCAGAGGGGAAAATAAAAGTTGTTTGAGGAGTTTTTTTTTTTTAATACAGCCAATCCTTTTCTGTTCTGTTTGTCAGGACATCATGGCAAGAGATGTGTCATTCTAGAAGGTTCACGTGCTCTACACAGCAGCCTCAGACCTAAAAGCATTTCAGACACTTGCAAGGGTCCAAATCCTGCTATAGCAGACAGGTATATTATTTCAGTGGAGAGAGAAGTAAATCCTAGACCTGAATTTAAGTCCTGCTGTGGGATCTATCGAAATAATGAGACTTCTTAGTCCAGCTTCTTGCCCCATTTTTAGGTCCATTGTGTAGCACCACACCACTTTAAATGTCTGCAGCAGGAAGAAGCCACCCTAAACTCTCACAAGCTGTGCTGGGATGAGATGAATTGCACTTGGGAACTGAGAAGAGAAATACTCAGCATGTAGGAAATTAGAATAACAACCTTATATATACACATGTGCATTTACCGAGATACATGTCATCTTTTCTGTCTCTGCATTAAGACCTTCTGGAACAGACATCCCCCAGCAAGCTTGGTTTAACTCACATAACATGTGCAGAAAGCCTAGTAATGAAGAGGTCAGAAATGACCACAAATAGATCCCTAAATCATCTATCAGCTCTTTCTGCCACCCATATAAATGAATTGCCTGGAGAGGTTGTGGACTCCCTGTTAAAGACCAGACTGGATGGGACTGAGTAACCTGGTCTAGTTAAAGTTGTCCCTGCCCATGGCCGAGGGGTTGGAACTAGATGATTTTTAGGTCCCTTCAAACCCAAACCATTCTATGATTTTATGATCCTTTGCATTATTTCTTTGACAGTATATATAATTCATGTTTTGTAGCAGTGATGCTCCCAAAGGGAGAAGTAGAAGCCCTTGGAACCTGAGAAATCCTACCCTGCTTATGGTGTGGTATGCTCACATGGCCTATGAGAAGCAATGCTTCACTGTGCCAACTGTGAAGTAAACATTAGCTGAAAATAATTTAATAGTTCTGGAGTTTCAATACTTTGTTGAATTTTGACTGGGTGACTATACTCAATGCATGTGTGCTTTAACTGTAGCAGGATTTAGTCAAATTTTATTGTTCATAGACCTTTGTACTTATCTCCCAAAACCTCCTAGCTTGTTAGGAGTTGTTTCCTAAATTAACTACTTTCCTGGTGTGCAGTCAGACTACAGGTGGCTTTAGGAAAAGTGAAAGAGCATATTCTATAAACTCAACGGGATGAGAAAGTCAGTTATTGACCTATTGCAGGCAGATTTTACAATGTAGTCGTGGCAAATCAAGCTGGTAGGAGCAGCTCTGACACACCCAATGTAATCAAAGCACCCTAGAGTCAAACTCCTGGTTTCAGGTGAAACTGTTTTGTTCCCAGTTGTTAATCACAGGTCACTGGTGAGCTTGACTTTTAATGGTACTAGAGTCATCTTCTTTGTCCCACTTTTGTTCTCTGCTGTGGATTTCACAATGCTTTATAGCTGTGGTACTAGATACACTTGTGAAATTTCTGAGCAGTTGAGAACTTTGCAAAATGGAAAATAAGGGAACACTCTTGCCCTGTGAAGGCTTTGAGTAGCTCTGAGAGGCACCAAAACATAGCTGAATGTGCTTATTTGCTGGGGTTTCAGGGTAGAGGCAAGATAATCTTCTCTGCTGTGGATTTCACAATGCTTTATAGCTGTGGTACTAGATACACTTGTGAAATTTCTGAGCAGTTGAGAACTTTGCAAAATGGAAAATAAGGGAACACTCTTGCCCTGTGAAGGCTTTGAGTAGCTCTGAGAGGCACCAAAACATAGCTGAATGTGCTTATTTGCTGGGGTTTCAGGGTAGAGGCAAGATAATCTTTTAAATATCTATAGCTGAATGTGCTTATTTGTTAAGGTTTCAGGGTAGAGGCAAGATAATCTTTTAAATATCAGCCTTGGGATAAAAGTAAAAATTTAGGGTTATTTTTAGTTCTTGACTACTCTCTTATTCCATAGTAATTATTTAAAATGCTTTGGTTCCAGGGTTTAAAAGCATAATGCTGTATTGTATTGAGTAGCCTTTATCTGTCCTTGACAATACCATGGGGTTTCTCTTCTTTCTTCTTTAAAATGTGAATTATTTGTCTATTTTCCCTCAGATCAGCATAGAAGTGGTTCTGATGCTGCATTCCCAGAAACGCTCAGATCCCAGCCCCAACTCCAGCCAGCTGGAGCAAAGTACTTCCAAGCAGAGCAGATTCCAATGGCACACTTGGATAGAAGACCAGGCCCATCCAACCTGCCAGGTCGAAGAGGAAATTCAATCAGCCGACATCGTTTCGCCAGAGCAAACAATCTGGCTCTAATGCCAAGGTCTCGATTCACTGTGGGAGAAATAGAGGAGTATGAGTCAGAAGAAGAGACAGAAGCGATGGCACCAGTCAGGCCATTAGTTATATGATGAGCAGAGAAGAGCAGTGTTTGTATCTCTAGGGCCCTTTGTACACTGCTCCAAAGGAAATATCAAAGCTCTTATATGAAGCAAACCATGATTTTCCTACTGGGACCAGTGTACTTGTTCTCATATCACTTTCAAGTGCTGTATCAAGGTACTTAGTGGCTCAGAGAAGACTCAAATTCTTATATGTTTATATCAAGCTTTTTTCCTAACAAAACACTGCAGGAAAGAGGAGAACATGATCCTTGTAGAGGTTTGGACATGGATTTAAACAACAGTAGATGGGCACATACTTTGGTATGAGTGGAAGCTGATATTGCCTTTCTTCTGTACTATGGCCTGTATCCAGAAGAAAGGAAGATGTAAAAGCATCCTTGACACATGAATGCACAGTTTGGTGACTTCAACTTGCACTGAGCTTCTGACCTCAGAGTCTGAAGCTATCTGACTATCTCAGTAGCTGAGATAGTTCAGGAAAGTGTCAAAAACAATTTTTAGTGCATGTAAAAGTCACTGAAGATGCCTAAACAAGACCAAGTCAAAAGGATTTTTAGTAGACATTTCAGCACTTGGGAATCTCTCAGCAGCTCAGGTTTTGTCTCTGCAAAGCTGACTAAAGTCAGTTCCTGTGATAGCACACAACTTAAACCAATTTCAACATATTGGCTCCTATCACACCAACCTAGTAGTTTTGGATGAATAAAGGAGGTCTCCTGCTACATACAGATCCAGAGAACTCTTCAGGCAGGGGTGCTGCCAGGATGCCTGTTATGGACAAATGTGTGATGGCAAGAATATACACAATATTCTCAAGATTCAGCAAGTGGGAGGCTTCATTGTAGAGCATTTAAATCCATTCTCCACTCCCACCTTGTGTGCCCAAACGGGTGGACCATTCTTCACACTAAAATTGTACCAGCACTGTAGGAAAGCAAGAAACTGGGAGCCTAACCTTGTAGCCTGTTGACTAGCAGGAAAGAGAGGCTCTGTGTTTTGCTCCTAACATTTTGTAGTGTGTCTGCCTATATGTTGTACAGAGAAGCATTTTCTAAAAAGAAGCAGAAATGACCAGGGTGATATACACTGGAGCCTGTGACCTCCCAACCTTCC
>NW_008680798.1:54810-66488 GCF_000695815.1 Acanthisitta chloris
TGCCCATGCTCCAGTCTCAATGATGGGTTTCCCTAGTGGTTAGAGAAGCTAGAAGTACAGTCTTGTGTAGTTTTGGATAAAGTCTAAATCCCAGATACCTAGTTCCTCTAATGAAATCATAGAAACATAGAATCATCAAAGCTGGAGGAGATCTCTAAGAACATTCAGTCCAACCATTAACCTGTCACTGCTGGAACCCCCAAACCCTACACCAGATCCTCCAGTGTCAGATCCAGACACCTCTGAAACACTTCCAGGAATGGTGACTCCACCACCTCACTGGGCAATATCCCAGTGCCTGAACACCCTCACAGGGAAAACATTTCTCCTAACATCTGTTCTGAATCTCCTGTTGCAGCTTATGACCATTTTCTCTAGTCCTCTCTCTGCAGAAGAGATCTTTTCTGCAGAATGGAATAAGCATTGACACTGCCATCTGTGTCTTGAAACTGTAGGTGAGCTGGTTGCATCAAGGGATGAATTGAGTCCAAAAGTCCATAAACTCACCTCAAACCTATGGCTGAGAAATGCACCAAGTTCAGTCATGTTTTCATCAAGTTTCCCTCTCTCTCCTGCACTCTGAGCTTGCTTAGCTGTCCAACTCCAGGTCTGTAAATGCTACTTTAAGAGTCAGAGAGGTAAGAATTAGAGAGAACTGTGCCACCTTTATGTTTCTTTTTTTTTGTTAATATTACTCCTAAGCACTTGTGTGTCCTGGTCCATAAAAAAAAAAGCTTTTAAGTCTAAATTATGACTTCCCATTTTTTACAAAGAATTTCTGATTCAGAACAGGCAGAATCTAAACTAACAAACTCGAAAAGCACCACCAGAGTTAAAAAATAAAAGCCCTTTCCCCACTTTTCTCATGTTTGCAGCTCTTATGTTTAGCAAGTCATAATGAATCATCTGTATTGAAACTGTACAAAGCTTTATGAAACTTTAGTTCTGTTTGTATTTCCTTATTGTGTCAGACAAATTATACAACTTCCTTTTATGAAAACAGTGGGATGTTATTAAAACTGGGTAGGATTTTGCTTTGTGCCCACACTGAATAAGCAATGAAATACAGTTCTGTACCTGAAAATCAACAAATAAACCCAGCTCCATGTAGTTTTTAAACAAAAGCCTTGTGCCAGGTCTGAGTCCTACAGCAAGTCATATTGACATATCATAAAAAACTAAATTAAAGCGTTATTTTAAGAGCTATTTTAAGAGTTTTCATACAAAATCAGGTCTTAAATTGCACTGTGAGCCACCCAGTTGCCACATGATATTTAATTGAGGGCAAAAATAATGTCCATATGATGTTTTTCTTAGGCTACAGAGGTGCATAGATTAAGGTGACAGAGGTGTGGAATCTGTCTCTGTATTGCAGAGTCATGCCAGGGTGGGACCTCCAAAACTGGCTGGTGGGTGATGTGAACTGAAGGTAATCCTTGGGCACAGTGATGGAGAGAAAGTGGAAATCTGAGAGGAGGATGAAGAAGGAATAGTGTCTCATCTTCCAAGAGGGAGATTTAATGGAGGAATTACTGTGAGCTGCAAATTCAGCATTTCCTCTTTAAGAAGATTTAATCAACAGGTTGCCTGGGTGAACTGGACAGCAACAAACTCAGTGAGATGAGGAGGATTAATGAGATGTCTGGAGTGTCATAGAAAGGGGCTAGACATACATCCTGAAAAAGAGGAGTCTGTGCAATTTGATCAGTGTATGTTTAACAGACATGCTTAAAACTGACCCCCAAAGTCCTTATTAAACATTCTAAGAGTTGTGGAGCATTATATAATTACTCATTGTAAGTAGGGAGCAAAACATTCTAATGATGGGTTTATATTCGAACTAGAGAAAAATAATGAAGTCTTTCTAAAATACTAATAGAACCAGTGCACAGATGGAGTCAAATCTCTCTCCTTTGCTCCATTCCTAATCTTTTCTTTGACGAAATCAGTGCTCCAGATTTTCAAGGAGTGTAAAGCTGTAGAGCAGCTAGAATCTAATAGACTGCTCTCAGCTTTTTCAGTCTGGCCCCTAAACTTGTGAAGTTTATTTTTCTTTTTTTTTTTTTTTTTCCTAGCAATTAGTAAATAGGACTGGAAGAAAATCTCCTTTTGTGCCATTAGTTCCTGTTAATGGTTTTGCTGGCCATTAGCCAAGAAGCAATGCTGCAGATGCCAGTATAAAATATGTTCTGATATATAAAGTTGCACTTTTTATTTGTTTTCAGGGTTATTTCATACTTGCAGACAAAAAAAAGTTCTCCTTTATGAAGCACATTACTTATGTTTTAAATAGCAATAACTACAGCAATATCTTATTACAAGTAACTTACTCCATGCCTATAGGTGCTTAGGCCTGGCCTTAAAGAAAACTGAAGTGGTTTAGGGCATGAATTTAAATCCACTGTGTATGGGAATTCTTAAACACTTTAACCTGGATCACACCTTGTGCTGATAGTTTACAAAGGTAAATTAATTCAAGATCTCCTTTTTTTTTTTTCTGTTAGATTGGTACAGAACTATTTACTCAGTAATTTTAATTGTACACTGATTTAAGGTGAACTGATGCAGGAAAATCATGCCCAGAAGGGGAAGAATTATTATTCAAAATCCAGAGATGAAATAGGAACTCAGAGAAATAAGGCTATTTCCTTGGACTGGAGGATAGTGCAGGACAGGTGAGTTTCAGGAAGAAATAATAATGAGTAGCCTCTACTATTGAGAGTAGAAAAAATAGGAGATGCATCTTGTTGTGGTTTAACCCCAGCCAGAAACTCAGTCCCATGTAGCAACTCATTCACTACCCCACAGGGGGATGGGGGAGAAAACTGGAAGAGTAAAAGTGAAAAAAACTATGGGTTGAGATAAAGACAGTTTAATAGGTAAAGCCAAAGCCTTGCACACAAAAAAAGCAAAACTAGTAATTCATTCGCTACTTCCTATGGGCAGGAGGTGTTCAGCATCTCCAGCAAAGCAGAGCTCCATCACACGTAAAGGTGATGTGGGAAGACAAATGCCACCAGCCCAAATGTCCTTTCTTCTTCTTCTCTCAGCTTTTATTGCTGAACATGACACCACATGGTGTGGCATATCTTTGGTCAGTTGGGGTCAGCTGTCCTGGCTGTGTCCCCTCCCAACTCTTTGTGCACCCTTAGCCTGCTCATTGGTGAGGTGGGGTGAGAGGCAGAACTGTGTCTTTTCAACACTTCAGGGATGGTGACTCCAACACCTCCCTGGGCAATATGCCAGTGCCTCAACACCCTCACAGGGAAAATATTTCTCCTAACATCTAATTTGACTCTGCCCTGTCTCAGCTTATGACCATTCCCTCTAGTCCTCTCCCTGCAGCCATGGCAGGACACACATCCCCCACCTCTCTCCAACCCTGGCAGGGAGTTGCAGAGAGCCAGGAGGTCACCCCTGAGCCTCTTCTCAAGGCTAAACAAACCCAATTCCCTCAGCCCTTCCTCATACCACATGTTTTCTAGACCTTTTCTGGGCCTCATTGCCCTTGGCTGGATTCACTCCAGTGCCTCAATGTCCTTTATAAAGTGATGTGCCCAAAACTGAACACAGCACTGAGCTGTGACCTCCCCAGTGCCAAGTTCAGGGGGATGAGCACTGCCCTCGTCCTGCTGCCACACTGTTCTTGATTGTGCTGGTTTGATACCATTAACCTTCTTGGCCCCCTGTGCACACTGTTGGCTCACACTGAGCCACTGCCAGCAGTACTCCCAAGTCCCTTTCTGACAAATGACACTTGAGCCACTCTTCCCCCAGCCTGTAGTGCTGCATGGGGTTGTTGTGTCCCAAGTGCAAGACCAGCACTTTACCTTATTGACTCTCATACACTTGTCCTCAGCCACTGATGAAGTCAGTCCAGGTCTCTCTGTAGAGCTTTGCTACCCTCAGGCAGATCTACACTCCCACTCAACTTAGTGTCATCTGCAAATTTACTGAGGGTGCACTCAACCCCCACATCCAGATCATCAATACAGCTGTTTAATAGGACTGACCCCAATACTGAGCCTTGGGGAACATCACTAGTGACTGGACACCAATAGGCTCTAACTCCCTGGCAAGTAAGAACATGTATTAAAAGGAGAATCTCTTCCTTGGAGAGCTTACCATCAAGGATGAAGCAGCCAGGGGAGCACTGGCAATCAGGACAGGATAGCAGCTAATGCAGGGAGAACCCAAGCTGTGACCTCTAGAAATAGCAGTGAACAGAGTGCACTGAAAGAAAACATTCCCATGGTCTCTCTTCCAGGGGCAGTGGTACCCACCCCTGTGTAGTCAAGGTTGCTGGTGCTGTCTGTGCAGCACCCATGGATACAGCTCCCTAGCTGTGTGACAATGCCAGCAAACAGGACAGGGAAGGATGCCATGAAACACCTGAAAGCAGTTTGTGTGTCATATTGGGGTAGAACTTTGGCAAAGAAGTGCAGAAACAGTGTGGGGAAAATTCACTTCATAGCATGGCTCAAAACTCCAGGGAGCAGAGCAGTCATGTGTCTATCCAAGCCAGTGAGAAGAAGTTGTTACAGATGGAAAAGACCAAATATCCTATCAGTGACTCTAGGTGGACTGATTTAATTGCTCTGTGTGTGGGCCAGGGAGTTTGGGCAGTTTAAAAGACAGAAGTTCAGATATGTTTAGATCAATTAAGGAACGTTATATGAGATCAGAAAAGTAGGTCAGAGTTTCAGGCTAGTAGAGAAGAAGTAACCATGACCATGTTTAATGTGAGAAGGATAGCTTAATCTGTATTTATAAGAGAGGTAGTCAGAGAAAGAGGACCAGTGATATTTGCAGGGGAAATTGCTGTAGATGTAAAACAACACTTTTAAGTAACACAAGATGAACATAATTGTAAAATGGTTCTTAGTTTCTTGCTGGTGTGTTCAGTTTTGAGAACTGTCACTTTCAAGGGTTTTTTTTCCTGCAGACTTTGGATCCTGAAAACTTGCATTTTATTGTCATATATGAGTAGAAACTACTAATCAAAAGCTGTGGGAGGCTCTGGAAAATATAACAAATATTTCCAAGCTTCCTTTCTTCATAGGCACCTTTTTTTATTTTCTATCTGTGCATACTGATAAAACACAAACACTGAGAGTGGAAAAACAGATTACCTAATCTTTATATTTTGTTTGCTTTTTAGGTAGGACAATTACATTTATTGTTTTGCCAAACTCACTATACTCCAGAAGCTTAAAATTAGAGGTGTGGGGTAATGTGAGTAATATTCTGAACCAGTTAAAAGGACTGGAAGTCTAAGTTGCCTAATTTATCTCCTTTTGAGAATCTCTCTCAATGTTAATCACAAGTAAGACTCCTTTTTCTTTCCTCCTTCAGTTTCACAGGTGTGAGATTTCAAAAGTTAATATTGCTTCTTGTTTATTTCTAATCTGTCCATCCTCATGGAAAAACCAGACTACCTTTCAATCATAAGAAACGACACATGGACTGAAGAAAACTATGCCAAGCTCTGATTTTACAAGTTTTCTTTGACAGGACAGATTGCAGCCACACATATAGTGAAGAGCTGGTCAGCAGTCAACTCCCAAACTGACTTTTTTTCTACTACCCTTGTGGAAGAAAGGTAGAAAAAAAAAGAAGTATCTGTCAAGAATAGCCAGACTGAGCTAGGGCCACAGGTAATAGTGATCTGCAACATTCCTTTTAAACAGGTTGGGCCATTAGACATCTGCTCAGTGCTTTCCCATCAGTAACTTATTCTGCTAAATCTAAAATTATCATAAAAGGAGCTTGAAGTTAAACTGCTGGCACCTATGCCAGTTATTAATTTAGACTCATTAACTGGTACTGAGCTGCACACCATTTGCTCCTTGTATTATCAGCAGTGATAAGGGGTGAAAATAATGGGCTATGCATAAATGTCAAAACAAAAGGGCTCTGACTTTTTTTAAGATATCTTGGAATAAAATTTATAACCCCTTAACTAGATTTATTCATCACTCTATTTATGGGTAAATTTCCCATCACATAAGCTTCAGGGGGTGAGAAAATGATATATAAATAAAAGTCAGCTACACAAACACATTCAGCTTCTATATTACATGATGATGAATATTGGTAATACTTGCAGAGTGTCTTCCAGGTGCTGTGTGAGGACAAGGCAGAGACAATTCAGGAGCAAGGCATCCTACAATTTATATCATTGTTAAAACTCTGTGTGAAAGGTGGAGAAACTTGGATAAAGAAAATGAGCCATGTGTACACGTATTCTGCTCTCCTGAGACCCACCTGGAATACTGCACACAGTTCTGGTGTCCTCAACATATCAAGGACATGGAACTGTTGGAGCAAGTCCAGAGGAGGCCACAAAGCTGATAAGAGGACTAGAGCATCTCCCCTATGAGGACAGGCTGAAGGAGTTGGGGCTGTTCAGCCTGGAGAAGAGAAGGTTGTGTGGAGACCTCAGAGCAACTTTCCAACATCTGAAGGGGCTACAGGGAGGCAGAGAGAGACTCTGTGTTAGGAACTGCAATGACAGGACAAGGGGTAATGGGTACAAACTGAAGGAGGGAAAGTCTAGGTTGGATGTGAGAAAAAAGTTTTTTTATTATAAGGACGGTGAGACATTGGAACTTGCCCAGGGATGTGGTGGCTGCCCCAACCCTGGCAGTGTTCAAGGCCAGGCTGGATGAGCCTTGAGCAACCTGATCTAGTGAGGAGGTGTCCCTGCCCAGGGCAGGGGGTTGGGACTAGATGATCTGTAAGGTCCATTCCAACCCCTAAATTCTATGATTCTATGAACAGTACCAGGAAAAAGAGACTGTGATCCCTTGACCCCAAGTCTACCTTTACTTCCCTTAGGCTTTCAGGTGACTGCAATCTACAGAAAGGAACAAAAGAACAGGTTGAACCTCTCCAGTCATCTCTCACCACAAAAAGAAACGATCCACACAGAAATTATATTGTTTGTGCACTGTTTCAAGCCAGACATCAACACCTTCCATTTATAAATATCCAGTGTCCTAAAAGACATTATTAAATTTTGCCATATTCAAGATATGTATATATAATATATGTGATGTTTAAAAAGGCAGTTTTCCACCTATTTTTACCTAGAACATTCACTGTTGTTCCTTTCAAAAAGCTGCATGTATTCTGCATGTTTTGCATAACTCCAAAGTCTTGGCACCATTGTAGGGACTTGTCAGAAGTGAGTGTACTATGGCAAACGTATTTTTTCTTGGAAACTGGAACAGAAATTGTTGGAAGTCACTTCTCTTCCATTTTGATCTGATGAGGATGGGAGACTGCAGATGTTTAGCACAGGTGTTAGAGCTGGGACAAATCTCTTAGGGCTAAAGACACTCAGGGCTAAGTCATACACAGGTGCCTCAAGCCATCTGAGTTGGCAGGTTTGGTAACCACAGAAGCTCTTTGCTCCCTGGATCAGCAGTCAGAGGTTAGGGAGATGCCTTGGGGCACCTTTAGGGCATCTGGACAGAACCCCTGGGGCTGGAGTTGGTGGGGACCTGCACGAGGCAGCCAAGGGCACATTGGGCATAAATCAGTTGAACACATGTGGATGGTTACCTTGCAGTGATTTGATGAACATTTCAGCCTCCAGGGACTCCAGTGGGACCTTATACACCTACCCCATGTGTAGACCTTAATGGTGAACATCTAAATGCAGCTTACTGAGCCTGAAGTAGAATTCCACTGACCTGATCCTTTTGGCACCTATGAATGAAAAGTGTCTTTTCAAAGCCAGGCATTGTGACTAGTTTGGCTCTGAGATAAATATTCCTAGCTTTGAGATGAATCTTCTTTTCCTCCTCAGTGAACTATTTCTACATAAGCACATAAAAAGTTTTATATATTTAACATATTTCATTGTGTTCAACTCCTATATTCTGTTTATTTCCAAAAGACTCTCTGTCTGCAAGTGTATTTGGCTCAATCCTCTGTAATGGTTTTAGTGACAGAAAATTGCAAGGATCACATTACTCCTGGCTCAAATGGACCCTTTGGCTTGAATTCCTCTTAGTGATAAATATCCCCAAATCTTTCCCCATCATTTTCATAAGTATGCAAACATAGATTCAAATGAAAGTGATGACTGCTGACAAATTTGTTAATCAAGTCTTAGCAATTTAAAGCAGCTCTTTCAGGACGGTTTTTTTTTTTATTTTTTCTTAACACAAAAATACCTGATACTGATTTACCAAAAACTGCAGAGCAGATAGAACAGCTGGTGCCAAGATCAGATTTGCAGGTCTAGTTCTTAGGTAATGAAAAGGAAGATAGATGTAATGACAAAACTCTATAAAGAAATATCATCGTAAAGAAATTTGCATGAATTAGGTTAACTTCCAAAGCTCAAATGAACTCTCATTATTATTATTATTGTTATTATTATTATTGGTGTGCTTTTGTTTCAGTTTGTTTTCTTTGGTTTTTTTCCCCCAGCCTCCCACTGGTTGTGTAAATTTTCCTGTACCAGTCTCTAATGGATAAACTAAAATTCTGCTAGATGAGAGAGCATTAATCCTGCTTTATCAGCTGGAAAAGGCAATTCTTTCACCAAAGAGGAAAAGAGCTGCAGTGACCTCTGTTGATGGAATCGAGAAGTGTATTTAAAGAGCCAAAAAGGAAAGGTGACACATTCAAATCCTCTGCTAAAAATAGAACCAAAAGTAAGCTGTACTAAGAAGAAACAGCTTTCAGGCTGCACGTGAAAAATACTATTTCCCAACACCCACTGAAGTCAGAATCCTTATCAGGACTGTTGTCTTTTAAAAACTATTTGTAGACAATTTGTTCTTTTTTTTTTTTTTTTTTTTTTTTTTTTTTTTTGGTGTGGAATGAAAAAAACTTTGGCATAAAGACAGAGGACAGAACACAGAAGGAGAGATGTGGTTTTCTGCAGTGCTATAACTACATTCCAGGAGTTTATATCACCAAAAGAAAACATCTTGCCTGTATGTATTACGTGACCTGAATTGAGTGACCAGGGTATTCTTGAAGTTTTGAGGCAAAGAAGCTTTCCAGTTGGCAGACTGCCTGTGGCTGGGAGAAGTATCTAGGAACTGTCATGCCTTTATGACCAAGAATTTGGAACACGTCTTTATGGGCTAGTTCTGATACAGGAAAATAATTAAACACGTAAATACCCACAAGGATCTGGACCTTAATGCTTAACTTCAAGGTTGGGAGTAGTCTTATGAAAGCCAAGCAGTCAAGATTGATTCCACATGAATAAAGTTCTTGAAATCAATAAGAAAGCTTCCATTAAGAGATAAGTAGTTTGTGGAGATGGGAGTATAATGTCCTTATTTTTAATTTTTTTTTTTTGGCTTTGCTAAGGACTACTCAGCATTAAACAAAGGCAGTGCTTTGTGCTCGGAAAGTTATTTCATTTTTCTGAACTGCCCAGGAGACAATTGGGACCTACAACATTTGGCTTTTCTAGGAGCCACAGCAATAGTTGCCTTTGGTATCTTTTGCCTTTGATATCTTTTGCCTTTGGTATCAGATGTTATGGCAGGTCTGATCATGATCACCAAGATGGAATTTTTCTCAGCTCAGATATTTTCATTTATTGATGCCTCCACCAGAATCTGAGAAGTTTTACTTTTAGATCATTGCTGTCCCTCTGATCCTAAAATCTCCTCCTCAAAAGAGACAAATGCATGTTGCTAATGACACTTTATTAGTATCTACTGTGGCATCCTCGTACAGGATTTGTAGAGAATTTTTTATGCTAGTGTAAGAAGGGAAGAAAATAAAAAGTATGAAAGGCTGTACATAAAGTCATCTCTTATTTTGATATAGATAAAATTAAACCCCAAAATAATAGGTCAGTGCACTAAGATATCATTAATGAGATATTAGAGGTGCACTTGCTCTGCCAGTCTAAGAACACCAAGATACACACAATGTAAAGGATTAAAATCAATACATGCTTACATATGTTATAGATGCTGTAAATGTTAAGGCATCTTTATACAAATTTCACAGTAAAACCAAATATTATAGCTGCCTGTTTGAGAACTCCATGCTGTCAGGCAGGCAGGAAGTATTGATGTATCTGCTATATATAATTAATTATTCTGGCAAAGATCTTCATTGACTACTGGGAAATTATGTCTGGGTTTTTTTCCTCTCTGCATGAGTCTGAGAAATTTTTGTGCACAGTGGTCAGGATGGGAGACACAGCTGAATGATCAAAGATTTCTTTTCCCCAGTCTATTATCACCCTACAGAGACCTCTAGATGTTAAAGGACTCAAGACACCAGGGCACACTTGCAAATATAATCCAAGAAAAGGCTCAACTCCTGTAAGAATTTATATGGTAAGCAAATTAATTCTGTGTTAGAATAGCACATAGAACCACTCTATTTAAAGAATAATCACTGTCTACCAATTATTGTCTCAATTTTGTAGGAACTCTTATTTTTTAGGTTGCTTGACATAATTCTAAAGTGAATATTTGTGTTATCATACATAGCTACAACTTTTGCACTGAGGCTGAAATCACCCATGCTGTGAGATCTGTGCTAAAAGCTGAGCCTCACTTTCATATATATTAACTTTGTGACCTCAGGTATGGCTTAGGAAGCAGGTGGTGGCTGAAAAGGAATCAAAATATCTTATGGACATTTTTTGATTGTGTATTCTTATTGTCCAGCATTCAGACTTTATAATTTAGCTCTTTTCCAGCTGAATTTTATGGTGCATTTTTCAACAAGCTCCTAAGTTGTTACTTATGTACCAGTCTCAGAGGTCAACTCTTTTGGCTTATCTTATAGAAGAGAAAGGAAAAAGTCAGCAGTCATCTTTTTTTACATCTGGAAAAGTATCTTTTTTCATACAATTATAACTGTTTGACAGGAATTTGCTCAAAGTTAATGAATATCTTTGGACAGAGATTAAAAATGGAAAATTACATCTTCAGAGATGTACTTTTCTTTAAATTACTAGTATGTGAAAACTGTTTTGGAACTTTAATTGCTGCTACAAGCTTACTACAAAATAAACTTTGCAATAAACCCTGGCTGATCCTTATCTATAAGCAAAAACTCTCCACACTGGCAAAAGCATAATGTAGGGTGAAATCACATTTGGATTTAGGGTTTTTTTGCAACTGAGTTCAACAAGGAAGGATTTTCTCTTCCAACCAGCCCCAAACATATCCTCCTCTCTGTATGTGGAGATTATCTGGATCCTGCAGTAATTGTTGGTTGGGTCAACTGCTTGATTTTCTATAGTGAGGAGACTCACATACTTTCTGGTTTTGGCCTTACACAGTAGCATTCGGGCAAGATTTCTCAGGGTAAACTGGACAATTCAAACCCAGAGTTTGTGTGACCTCCTGAGTTAGAAGCCAACTTCTCTGCTCAGTGCCAGCTCTGAATCATAACAATTATGCCTGTTTCCAAAAACTGCATCTGAACCTGCCATTCTTTTGACCCTTGTGATTTTGGCAATTTGTATCTCTCTGATCATTCTATTTTAGCATGCTGCAGGTGAGAGAAACCTGAGTCTCAACCACAGGAGAGAAGGCTTCATCAAAAGCTCCCAGAGAGGCAACCACTGCAAAGCTGATAGATAAAATCCATTCTCATCATTGAATCACAGAATGGTTGAGAATGGACTTCTTGAGGTCATCTAGCCCAACCACTCATCCATGGCTCTTTCC
>NW_008680799.1:0-247 GCF_000695815.1 Acanthisitta chloris
TCCCTCCATGCCCCCAGGGACCAGCCCGTCCCGTCCCATCCCCCCGAGGGACCAGCCCGTGCCCCCGAGGGACCAGCCCGTCATGTATCCCCGCGGGACCAGCCCATCCCATCCCATCCCATCCAATCCCATCCCATGCCCTCCCATCCTCCCATCCCATCCCGTCCCGTCCCGTCCCCCCGGAGGACCATCCCGTCCCCCTGCACGTCCCGCCGGGGTGTCCCGGGGTGTCCCAGCCCCGTCCAGC
>NW_008680799.1:294-18582 GCF_000695815.1 Acanthisitta chloris
CCTGGGTTCCCCAACTGCTTTGGGTTTTTTAACCTGTTTTGATCCATGTATCTTTCCTTCCAAAAAACATACAAATGGCACATAGTGTGTTACCACAAAAAGCTCAGCTCATGCTGCCGCAGTGAAGGGACTGAAAAAAAACACCCAATAAAAACCCCAAACAAAAAAGGGGGAAAATACACATCACATGATGAAGAAAGACACCCAGAGGCAAGACTGAGCAGGACCACCTTGTCAGGAGTCCAGAATCCTTCCTCCTCTTGGCTGCGTCGTTTGTTTCCAGTCACTTTAAGAACAGGGAAAAAAATAAATTGAACAAGCAGTTCCACAGTGAGAAAGAATGTCCCTTTGCATGACAAAACTTGGTATGGCAGTATTTACAAGTTAGTCATTCCAAATATTGACACATTGGGGTCACCTAATGCAGACAGGGAGGATGGAAAAGGAGCCAGGTGGTACACAGCCTGCTGTTCTCTTCCTAAGGTTGCACTTTGAGTCGTCCTGCACCCCAAGTAATCTCTTTGGAAAAAGGTAGATGCAGCTGCAGGACTGAAAGAGGAATTCAGCTAAACACCTGGATGGATTCCACCCCTGGTCACCATCCTGTAAGGAAGGAGCAGCCTCTGGTTTGAGCACACACCAAGCCAAGTCAGGAATTCTAGGCTGCTTCCCCCCAGCATGTCAGATGAACCCAAACGTGCCAGGCAGCCCTGGCACAGGGAGCAGCTGTCCAGGAACGCCTGGCACAGTCTGCAGTAGTAGGACTCCTGTAGCTCCATTCCCTTCGAAGAGACACTGGATGTTACCAGGTAACTCCATCTGAGTCTGGGAATGGGATAGCTGGGAGTGGCCAAGGACACACCAAGGTAAAATAGCATCATGAACAGTTGATTTCCAAGTCTCCGGAATATTCCATTTAAATTTACTAATGCAGACACAAAGTGCAATGAAGGTATTACCTGGGATATGAGGTAGGTGAGCTTATTGTTTTCTGCATGCAGAGTCTGATTTGTTTACACTGAATTATGCACAGATATATAATAGCTCCCATGCCTTCAGTGGAGTTAACTGCAATTCCCACTGATGGATTTAGGATGGTGATTTAATGTTCCAAGAGGTTATATTTTCTGAAGTGTGTTTTCCTAGGGTCCATCCAAGGTAGCCATCTCAATGATAACCACCTAGACACTCCAACCTCCTGCTCTGCAGATACATTGCCAAAACTGTGATCTCTGAACCTTCCACCCACCCTGTTTGACTCCTGAGGCTGCTGAAGTGAGTAGGTGCAGTTTGCCATGACCACTCACAGGCTCTTGGACTTCTTCCCTGGATACCAGGAAGCACCTGACTCTTGTCAGCACTAGGCAGCCAGGATGAAGGTGGAGAAAACATTCTTCAGCGTTTACAAGATGTAAGTTTTAATCCCTTCAGGCAGAGATGAAAGATGAACACACCTTCCCTGCCAGGACGAAAACCTGTTTGCTTTCCTTGAAAAAAAGGTGGAGAGGGAGATAAACTCAGTCTCAAAAAGCAACGTGTACTTGGGAGACCAAGTCATTGGAGGTAATGCTATACAATCAGTGCTCTGGCTTGTCCTGGAGGAGTCGTTTTCATTTTAGAAACAACCGGCGTGGTTAGGTTTTGTCTTATTTTTACAGAATGTCAAGTTGGTTAACTCTCCTACAATCGAAATCTGTGAGTAGATCAACCTACAATGTCATTAAAAATGCCAATCTGTCAGGTAAACATGTGCTCCTCAGAAGGACCTTGTGAAGTAAGCACACACAGGTGCAAGAGCCAGTGCAGAATTTGGTGGATTGTTCAGCCAGTTACTGTCCTGTGTTCCCTGGGTGGTTAGGAAACAGAGGCACCACATTTGGGACTCGGAACGAACGCCAGGCAGAATTCCTTGCTGTGTTAAAAAACACACACTAGTCACTGTTTTCATCAATTCCACTCTTGTATGCCATGTAAGGCAGTAAAGGAAAGATATCCTGAGTTCTTCTGCTTCCATGGTGTACATGAAAACTAGAAAATGTGTTCTCCTAGGTTCTAAGACTGGTGAAATTTTCATGCTAAGAGCTCTACAGTTTCAAGCATGCTCTTGTTCCAGCTGATTATAACAGACATAAGGGTTCCTATCCATATTTAATAAAAGCAAGTGCAACATTTTCTGAAGTGATTGCAGAGCAGAGCTGATTGTCTAAATCAGGCTCATAACCAATACATGAACTGAGCGTAGGGAAGTTCCAGTGGACACTCATATGACTGGGCTATAAAATATGACTGCTTCTTCAGTTGCTCTTTGCTGACCTCAGAACCTCAGCAAATATTTTTAAATATTTTGTTTTCCTTAAGCATCACATCGGCTCACAAAGCTCGTGGGTTAAAAGGCAGAGATTTCACTCCTCACTGAGGAAAAGCAGCAGGTAATCTCTAGGCTGCACAGCAGTCCCACTAGAGGTTGGTAGATGGGATGTGATGGGGCTGGTGACTCTGTTGCACTGGGTGGGTGTTGTTGGCTCACATGGCAATTGGACTTGCAAAGTGTTAACCACACACATGGAATCTGAGTGTGTGATAGTTCCTTTTTACACCTATTTGGAAGTAGAGAGTCACTGCATCCAACAGATGATGCTTTCCAAATTCTCTGCTCCAAGCTGTGAAAATGCAGAAATGTTTTCAAGACAATGCATTGTACATAACTATAAAATAATATTTATGCACCTGGCTCAGTCATCTCTGTGAGCCTTCAACTCTCAGAGGCAATGCCCAGTGACAGCTGCTGGGGAGAGTAAAGATGAGGCATTAGAACTCCTGCAGCACTGAAATCAGCCAGAGAACATACATAACCAGAATAAAAACTCCAACAGATGTTAGGGATATTAAAGCCAATTGAGCATTTTAAAGGCTTTCCCCACTTCCTACCTGATGCAAATGCCAACAAGATTAAAATCCCATTAATCATCCCTGCAACCAAAACTGAAGAACTTTCATACAGTTCCCAAACGTTTCATCAGACTTACAGCCAGGGCCAGCTTGATGCTTGGTGGAAAGAAAGAAAGAAACCACAACAAAAATCCCCAACCCAGTTTTTGGCTAGAACTTTTCATTTAAATTCAAGGCCAAAGACAGCTCTGAGTTGGCCAATGCATCAGTTACTGAGCGAGTTTCAAAGTTATGTTCCACCAGCTTCGCAGTGCAGGACCAGCACAAAGCTCCTGTGGAAATCCCACTGAAGCAGCAGCAGGAAATCTGTCCTATGAGGATAGTCTGACTTTTTTAGTTACCTTCCCTGGTCCTCAGAGTTGCCCTAGAAGCCTCCAGAGACCACCCCCCTGAATCACTGCCTGTCCAGGTTTCCAGAGGTTCTTTCTTTTGCACAGTAAACGTGAGTGTCCCAGTGAAGCAAGCCAAACTCCTCCTGACTCTAGACTATTGCCTACAGGAAGACTCTAACATCTACCAGACCCCAAACTTTTAAGCAGGTAAGGGAGGGTGGGGGGTTAGTCTCTTCTAGGGAGCTTCCAGGCCATAAGCACCTCTGTGGGCACTGTGCAGCACTGAGCCTGCTACACGTGGCTTCACTGTTGGCTCTTCTCTGCTCACTGAGGGTTACATAGCTGCAGCCACAGAAACTCTTTCCACATCAAACTTGGATTACGAGTAAGAGCCCCATTTGATGCTTCATTAGCTGATAGGGTGCACCACATGTTCTGGTCTGCTCTGGTCTTTCTGTGCCCAAGGAGGGAGGATGGCTGCAGAGTGTGTGAGAGCTCAGCAGGTTTGGAGGTAGAGCAGCTTCCTCTTTCATCCCAGCCATGGAGCTTAGCCTGAAGAGACAGTTGTGTGTTGAAGAGCCAATCTTCAATTTGTGTGGGTTGTTTAACAGTTGGTGTCGCATTCAAACAATCACATTGGAAAAGTCTTTTCTACAGTTTTCACACTATTTAGCAAACACAGGTAAATGAAAAACTGAGAGATACAGCAACAAGACCTTATGCTGCTGAATTAGCACCTGTTTGGTTAACATACGAGACAAAAATTGAATTCACAATTCACTATTGGTGTTGTTCATTTAGAGTTTACATTGAACTCAGCTTGAATAACAGAAGCAGTGCAACTCCTGTCACCTTTTCCAGTTGGCATACTCATCTGGGGAGGTCTTCCTGCATTTTTATAAGGATTTAGTGACACCACAAGGGAAAGGTTCCTGGCTTAAAATGCTAATTGCTGATTAAAATACTCTACCAAGAGGTTATTTCTCTCGTACGCAAACTTTGTAAAATGTTGCTTTAACACACCAACACATAGATATGTCTGTTTCTGCCCAACTTACACTGCAGTGCTAGTTCAGGGGAAACCACTTTGGTGGTGTCAGTTAGGGCAGATGTTTCTGCTAGAGGCTGTTGCAGAGTGAGAACATTCCCTGGGCAGTGCTGCCCAATGCCCCTGGGACCTCTGCAACTGCTCTGTTTGAGAGCACAGGACTTTAAGGAAAAAACATTGTTTCAGACAGAGCTATTTGGCACCTTTTCTTTGTCCAGTCCTCACTTGTTAGAGGAGCAAGAGAACAGTACTCAAAGGAAAAGTACTACCACAGCAGCAGTGGTTAGAAGCTAGGTGAAATCTGGAGCTTCCATCCTCTCAGAAAGTCCAGCAGTTCAGAACATCTTACTTTGGATTTGAGGCAATCTCACAAACAGACCAAAACCCTTCAAAGATGTTCATGGCAGAAAATAAATACTGAAATAAAATCAGAATGTGCTTCGATTGTTCCCAAATCAGCAGTGACACAGCTCATTGTGTGGGAGCATTCTTGGGACTCCCAGAATTAGGACTAGCACAAAGACCATGTGGAACAGCCCTTGTCAAACTTCATGTGCCTGGTGATTATTCAGCTCCCTAATTTATCAAGGTCTCTCTGCTTCGAGGGACTCAACAGCTCCTCCCAATTTTGTGTCATCTGCAAACTTGCTTAATAGCCCTCAGGTCCTGCAGCCAATTTGTCTATATTACTTGTAGATCTATGTTATATTAAAAATATAAAAAACCTGTATTGTTTGACATAATGTATTCCTTTTTTTGCAAAATCTATATGGACTGAGATTGACTAGAATTCTGCCTTTTCATTCTTTGTTCATTGATTCTGAAGTATTTTTCGATTAATTTCCTTCTGACTGGAATCAAACGAATCCATTTCCATCCATACCACTCCATTTCCTCATCCTGAACAGTAACAAAAATAACCAGTGTTTTCAGTCTTCTGTAGCTTCATTGTCACTGTGATAAATGAGGAAAATTCAAACTAGGAGGTGAGAAATTCCCTCAGCAAACAATTGTGTTACTGGAAACATCTGATGCACCTGGAAGATGCTTATTTGGTTTAGATGTTGTCTAATATCTTTCCCAGTCACTAGTGAATGGAGACTCTTTCCTTTATTCCTATGTGATCCATGTATCTTACCTGGATTTCTTCTAAAGACAGCACGAAAGTATCAACTGAATAAATGTTCCTTCTCTGCACTGTTGCTAACTGGACAATTCATGTCTAGTTACAAGGTTTGTTTCGTGGGATTCATTTCTTTCTCACTGGGTTAGAACTCCTCTCTCTCAGCTGTGCTGCAAATGGATTTTTTCCCCATTGTCGTTAGCTTTTCTGTAGTTCAGGTGGTTTCAGTTGGGGTCATTTGTTGTGTTTCAGCATTCTTAGCACAAGTTTTGCAAGGGAAACTCAGACCTTAGCCCTGCACGGTACCCACTGTGCTTGTTTTTGGAGAAATGAGCCATCTGACTGACAGGCAGCAAACTCTCCCAACAGGCTCCTGCATGGGCAAAGCCTCCAGTGCAGGAGGACAAAACTGTGCAGAAAATGGGCATTTGCTGCAGTCTGGTCAGTACTGTGTGGCCTCCTCTAACCAGCTCTGTGTGTGACCCATGGCACAGAAGTTCTGAGGAACCCTCTGGCACCTGAGGAAGAGATACTTCAGAGGTCTGTGCAGATCCAGTTCCCTTAAGCTCCAAGTGTTCACCAGCTCAAAGCATTCACTTCTTTTTCTTGTCTCCTTGTCTTTGAGGCCTCACCCTCCTTGACTGTTGCTTCTGCTCAGGCTGTAATATTTTATCTCTTCCCAAGAACTCTTCCCCAGACCTTACACATCTTTCTCTGGTGCTGGGGGTGTGTGTGTCAGTGGTAATTACATAAAGCATCTACTCAGTTCTGGGGAAAGGGGAGAAATGCACTCACAGGTTGGTTGTGGTGTTACTCATGACAGCAACAACTCACTTTATAATTAGAAGTCGATTCAGAAAATGTTACCCACAAACTATGTCTGTTAAATCCAGCCCTACTCGACCCAAGATCTGAACTGTACAGGGCTTATCCCAGTTCTTCACAGTCCTGAACCTTAGTCCATCTCTGGACAAACTGCACCTAACAGGATTTGCTTAATAGTAACCCAGGATGGCAATCCAGGCACTGTAATGTTTGGAGTTGTTGAAAACCAACTGTATTTCTTATATGATGTGATGGTCATACTAGCTACATAAATAGACATCAGTGCTCCAGACCTCCAGCTCTCCCCTGAAAATTCCTCTTAAAAAGAATTAGAAAAGATTTTCAGCAGCTTCTGTTGAGAAACCTTACTTGGATGCAGAACTAACTCTACTGTAGGACCAAAGACCCATGACAGTTATGATCTCTGACCCCCAATATAATCTGTAGATGACAATGCTTTGCTCTTCTGCTCTGGTAGCCTTATAAACTGCCTATTAATACTTGAAATAAAATAAAATAAAACCCGTTACGTGCCTAGTGGTTCCTGGTTTTATCCTAGCCATGCAAGTTCTGCAGGGTTCAAGTTGAAAGCTAATTAATCTATTCTTCCTGTTCTGAACACTTTCACTTTACCAGCAATGCAGTGATGACTCACAAGAACTAATTTTGTTAGTTCCCTCAAATAGAGTTCACGTGTCCTTTTTTGAATCTAGCAAATGGGCTGTTTGTGTCCCACAGGAAAATGATGCACACATGCCTGTCAGTTCCTACCTTGGGGAATCAAGGGCCAGGTTAGAAGGAAATTTGGGAAATTTGCACACCAATTTTTCAAGCACTAGTGGATTTTAAAAGTGTGGGGAAATTGCTGCCAGTGGGAAAGGCAGATCATAGCTCCTCCAGAAACCCAGGGAGCCACAGCACACCACCTGCAGCAGCTGCAGCAATGTACCTGTGGCACAGTAAAGTGACAGTAGTATCCCACCAGAAGCTTCAGGAACCACCTGTGAGCAATTGCAAGAACTTATGGCACAGGAGGAGCTGTAGCTACAGGAGCAATATTGCAAACAAGAGGCTCCAGGACTAAGGAAAAGGATTTAAAGCTGTTGCTCTGATCAGCAGACCACAATCAAAAGAAACCCAACATGTAGGGCAGGTACAACAGTGTTGAAACTCACAGGGAACGAGTGACTCACAATAAAACCAGTCTGAGTGTAACCTCAGAGCATTTCTAGAGCCTTCCAGGGGCTCCCTGAGATCCACCCATCCTTGGTTTGTCAAACCATCCAGTTTGTGGAAGGCAGCCTAGGAAATCCCAGACTGCTGCAGGGATTCTGGCAGGAATGTAAAGTCACATGTCAAAATATGGTCTGGCATTAACTAAAACTGAAGGCTAGTTACTTTAGATGTACATGAGAAGCATTCTCAGGAGCTCTTAGAGTATCCATGGTCCAGTACTGCATTTTACTTCATTAAGAGAGATTAATTTGTTGATCTTCACGGAATTTTGTGGCATGTTGTGAAGGATGACTGTAATATGCAGGGCCTGGGTCTATTATGCTTAGCAGGTTCCTGATGCTTTAATTGGCACCTGATTTTCAGGAATGAGGTGCAGTAACTGACATGGAGATTCTGTCTTCAGGATCATAGAAAAGATAAGCAGCTGCCTGGAAAGTTTCCAGAGACTTTTATTTGGATATTAAGGACATGCATTTTTTTGACACTTCTATACAGGTGTTTACACAACTTCTGAGTACAGAAAACCTTTAGCAGACAGCAGAAGGTACAGAAGATGGGTGTTAAGAACATTGAGAATTAGGTTGGGGATAGGTTAACTCCACCATATCAGTTGCAAAGTGTGACAAGATCTGCTTCTGCACTGACCATCCCACGATTGTCCTTCGTGGGTGTTGGAATGTTTTGCTGTCTGTGTCTCAGATGAAGTATCAGCAGGCCAACCTGGGCCATTTGTCTCTTGTGTGGACTGCAGCAACGTTAGTAGGGAATAATCCTGAGCAATGAGTTGTGAGGCTGATCTGCTTCCTTAGGTGCCTCTTTTCTGTAACTAGACATCAACCATTCAAGGGTCTACTGCTACAACCCGGGAGAGGTTTTCCCTGCCCTCTCTGCTGTCGAGGCCCCAGGTACAGCACCCACAGCCCCTGCACTCCTGTCCCCTCTCCAGGGTGTTTGGCCACCTCTGCTCCAGGCAGGCCCTGACCCAGTGCAGCTGTGTGACCTGGGCTCAGTCGCCCGAAGGAACTCGTGAGAGCTGTGAGAAGCTGTTGGAAGCCTCGTCTGGCTCAGGAGCTGAACTGCAGCTCAGGCCCTTGTCCCTGGTCCTTACCAACCCCAACCTTCAGCCCAAACCCATCCGTGCCACACCAAATGGACAGAGATGCCAAAGGGTCTCTGGTAGCTAGACAAACGTCGTAAAACATTTGCTGGCATCGCATCCAGCTCCTCTCATTCTGAATTTGTATCTGTTATGCTCCTAAGTGGAACCTTTGCTGAACACACAGGCTGAGAATTGCCAATAAATCAATGATCCTGATAACTCAGTAGATGGGAATTATAGATTGCAAATTATTACACCAAACTCATCCACCTCTGTCAGTTTCAGTAGATGGGAATTATAGACTGCAAATTACTACACCAAACTCATCCACCTCTGTCAGTCCAAGTTTTGCTTCTGCTGGCCTTTGACAACTCAGAAAATGTTGGGGTTTTCCTGTGTCTTAGGTAAGAACTTCACAGCTTTTCCAAAAGCAGAGACACTTCACTCAGCCAGGAGCTCTCGTTCCTCCCTAAATCCTTCGGTAAGATAAGAGTGTCACCAGTGTCACAGCATTAGGAAGTGTCATAAAGTGGGACCAAATAGCTAATATTGTTATTCCAGTGTTGGAATATTGGTTCACACTCCTGGAATAAAAGCTGGTGCCAACAGGAGTGGGGGAGTCATGGTTCATTCTGGGGCAGTTATGAGTAAGAGGTGCAAATTGAGAGCAAAGATTAGGAACAGTGATGCAAGTAATGCTGGCAAGAGAGGTACTGAAGACTAGGTATTGCAGACACCTTGCAAGCCACGAAGGCCTGAGATGAGTGTTGAAACCACCAGGGCAAACACTTTATTTTTGTTTCTGCTTCGATAGGAGAATGAGGAGAAAATGAAGAGAGGCATTTCAGACCCAGACTTCATCCATCTCTGCATGTAAAAACTGTCCTAAACAGCAGAACATGTTTGTAAGGATGATCTGTTCAATACACACTTCGCCCTGGAAATGGATGCAGCACACCAACAGGTGCTGAAAAGAAAGTCTTCCCAAGGCTGATATTCCACCCACAGTTTCTGTGTCCATAAACGTAGGAAATGTTACTACAAATGTCTATTGATTCTGTCCCTAATAGTCATGATAATTACGTGTGTCACTGCATGCTTTGCTCACAACTGACTGCACTTGGGGAAAACATAAATGAGCATTTAACAAACATAAAGAAGTTACACTGAGCACAGAAAACCTAAGTGTGGATACTTCCACATTTTTGATTACATGATTTTGAAAACAAAATAAAGTTATTTTTCTGTAGTTCATTTTAGGTAACTGAAAGTAAGTCATTACTTTGTGTTAGATCTTTCTGAATCTTTAAGCAGGACCAAAAGAATTCATCCTCAGGAGATCTGAGTGCTGGTTTGGTGTTTCCCTCAGACCCCTAAGACACAGTGGGTGCTTCTTTATGTCTGTTTGTCTCTGAGCATGATGAAGTTCAACTGTAGCTGGGGTGTCTTACCTACAAACACTCTCTGGTCTTGAGAGCATTTAATAAAACATGGACCCCTTCTAAGCTTGATAAAAATGCTGTTTTCCTATCAAAGCCTATTCAAAATTTCCTGGTGCCCACCAAGCTGCTCTATCACTCCCCTCCTCAGCAGGATGGGGGTAGAGGGGAGAAAATAAGATGGACAAAGCTCATGGATCAAGATAAAGGCAGTTTAGTAAAAGCAAAAGCAAAGGCTGCATAGGAGCGTAAGAGAACAAGAGCTTTATTCTCTGCTTGCCAGGAGACAGAGCTCCAGCACACCCAGTGGCTGCTCTGGAAGACAAACTCTGTAATAGCCAATGCTTCTGTACCTGAGCAGATAAGGCATGGGATGTCCCTCTGGACACCTTGGGTCAGCCATCCTGGCTGGGTCCCCTCCCAGGACCTTGCCCACCACCAGTCTGGTGGTGAGGGCAGTGCTGGAGGGACAGGGCTGATGCTGTGGGAGCACTGCTCAGCAGTTCCCAAAACACCACTGTGTTATGAGACCTTCCTGGCTACCCATACAGAGCACAGCACTGTGAGGGCTGTGGTGGGGAGAGGCATCTCCACCTCAGCCAGATCCAGTGCACCGACCACTAATGAACCTCATTGTACGAGTGCTGCCTCGAAATCTAAACCTCATCTGTGAAGCCCCTATCTTTTTATAGATGGGATCTGTCATTCAAACTGAACTTTGTGTACCTTTAAACCTGACAGTGTAAATGGGATGAGATGGTTTTGCTTAAGGATTCTAGTTTAAATCTGAAGAAAGGCTCTTGTGACTTCAACTTTTTCAATTATATCAGTTATAGTGCTCTTAATTTTGAAAGGATGCTGTCTCTAAGGACATCTGTTCTTTTCCACTATCTCTTTTTTCCACCCAGCTTAACAACACTTGTACAGCTCATCCTTAGCTGTAACCACAGAGAAGTAATTCAGAAAATCAGAGAACAAAAGATGCTAGATCAGAGTGTAAGTTGCAACTGTTCAGTTCAGCACCACTTCATCAGTGATATATCTTCAAAAAAGCAGTATCATGGATGAGGCAAAGTTATAAAGTACATCTGAATCATCAGAATGAGTGTTTTCCTTTAATGGGTAGTGTAGAGGCCTGGAGACTTTGCACAGTCCTCTAATTCCTCCTGCTTGTTCCCCATGCTACAGGCATTAGTGTACAGCCTGTGGTTGTGCTGATTTCCCAGAAACATGAGTGCAGCCCTCTCATCACTCCCTTCTTTATGTCATCAGAAATGGTGTCCTCAGCCCTGTTTTGACAGTTACCATACTTCTCCTGTCCACATCACTCTGCATCCTTTCCTTGCCACCCCAGTCTACCAGTTCCTCATCTGACTGTTGATCACAGACTCACAGACTGTTGGTATCACTCCCTCCTCTGCCCTCCTAGCTGAGAGCTCTCCTCAGCAGATTGACCAGAGCATTGGCAAATATGATTTTGTCCCACTTGATCAGATGGTTTTGTATCTTCCTAGACATCCTCAAATCCTAAAACCAGTCATATAAGCTCAACCCCTGTTGTCACTACCAGCTGTGCAAACTGTTGTTTACCCACAGGAACCACTCACAGAACCCTGGGCCACCACGTCCCTGGTCATTGATGCAGGAGCTTCTAGGGAAGGTCTTCTCTTGTAATCATCACTGAGCAGCATGTTCCTGGCACTGGAGCCATCAGGGGTGATATCCTGAGGCTGGACAAGCCGTGACAGTCTCCTGAGAGCAGCCTGGGCCCATTACAGCAGGCAGAGCAGCTCCCAGGGATGCTCCAGCTTCCAGTGCACAGCTGACTCCTCCAGGATGCTGGACCCATCTGAGCTGCAGGCACTGTGTCCACAGTGGCAGAGCATCATCAGGGTGTCTGCAGGAAATGGAGCCCTCCAAGGCAACCTGCAAGAAGCTCCACTAGCCGAGGAAGTGGCTTTTGCCAGTCTGAAGAGGTGTCTGAGCTCACAGCTGTGAGCTGTGGCTCCAGAGGTGCTCCCAGGGCTCAGGTGCCACCATGGGGCCCCAGGCTGGGGCCAACCCACCCACCACCGACTGGATAAACTGCTGAGACCATTGCAGAGCCATGAGGTGCCTATTCATGGTCATACCAAGGTGGGCAGCAAATTACTCTGGAGAAAAACGTTATGTTTCTTCATTAATTTTCTTTGAAAAATGTGGGTTTCAGTGCTGACACTAACCAGAGACTTGTGGAAATATTTTACTCATGAGTTGGCAATATGAGAAGTAGCCTGAAAGATGCAACTTGTTTTGTCATGCAAAATATTAGGAGATGCAGGAGGAAAAAAAGCAGAAATATGACCATTTTATAGACACGGAAATACACATCCAATTGCACAACTGCAGCAGGTGCAGTGCAGTTCTGGCTACATCTAAGTCAGCAGTAGTTTTCCAGTTAGCAGGAATTGGTTTTCTTTCTAGTTGTCAAGGAATAAAAGCACTACTTGGAACTAAAACAGTGCTCTTAAATTCTTCATGTGACTTTGCTGATATTTTCAACAGGGCATGTAAAAGTCCATAGGCTTAAATTTCCAAACTCATTTTCCTATGTAAAATTTATAACATTCCAACTAAATGATGTAAACAATGTATATATTTCGACATAGGATCTTGACAAATGACGATATAATGGACAAAACCTTCCCAAATATAAGCATATTGGACTATTTACCTTAAACACAGTGCTGGCTCTAGTCAGATTTTGCTCCTTTCAGTAGGCTGTTTTTTTCTCTCTTTTCATCGTGTTTTCTGCTTTCACAGGAGAGTGACATGAGCTACATCTGTCAGTGAGAGCCTCCACCTAATGCACAACTGTTCTCTTTGTGTCTCTGAATGTCTTTGTTCCAAATTCCTTATTTTCTGTCTCCCTACAGGAAAATCACAGCAGTTCCAATGCCAAGAGTGGGTGTCCAGGGAACTGTATCCCTAAGGATGTCCTGACAAACATTTTCCATAGAAACTTCCTGAGGCTCAGTATACATACCATTATTTTAATGCTGGTAGGAGCACATTTCTTCCAAGAAGTGCTAATTACTTTTGAACCCATTTTTATATCTTTATTACCCAGAGTCTGCTGTGGCAAAGACTTAACATTGTGAGGAAATAGGTGAGTTTTTAGACTTCAAAGGGATCATCTGTGACCACTCCACCTACTTGTAAGCATTCATGGGTGATTTTCCACTGCAGGAGTGGCATTAAAACGCTTAAGGCATTGTCCTGACAGACAGGAGAGAAGTTTCAGCAAATGTATATCACCTTCAGTCATTATCTCTCCTCTAATTCCTCTTATGGATTTATCCTTAAGAGGAATTATTAGGCAGCCAATAGAAACTCACCCATCTAAATCCCTTTGGATTTTTTAACAGTATAATGAGCATTTTCATTTCCCATCTTGAGACACCGTGTGGTATCTCTTTACATTCCTCCATCATGGCCCTTCACCCCTGTCAGAAAAGGTTGGATGAAGAGTATCTTCTGCCCTTCCAGCTCTACAGGCACTGTTCAGCTCTCCTCAGTCACATTTGTATGGACTGGCCTGGACTACTACAGGACCTGGAGGTACTAACCCAAGGCTCACTGAAGTCAGTGAAACATTTCCACTGTCTGCCCGAGGTGCCGCGTGGCTCTGGCTCCAGGAAGGCAGGACCTGACATCACCTCGAGAGCATCTCCCTTTGCCTGTTTGCCACAGGCTGGAGGCTCCTGTGGCAGGGCTGGGATGTCTGGCTCTGGCTGCTGCCCCTGAAGACACTGCAGGAGTGCCAAGAATGGCACACTGTGCAGGCTGCTTAGCCCACAATAATCCTGAAAACACAAAACTGTGTGGAGACAGCAATGCAAACCATAGTGTGGCACTTACCTGATGGACCATTTTGCTGAAGAAGTCAGACTGTTAAGGGCTCAGTGTTTTCCCAGTCTGTTCAATTGTGTTATCTGTCAGCTGGAGTGTTAGAAGCACAGGATCAATCATCACAAGCACAACACAGCTGACAGTGTAGTGTATACATTTAATCACACAGCTGATGCCAGAGCTGTAAATGTACCTTGATGTTTACCTAAATTCACAATGCCTCTAAATGAGGAAGTGGTGGAGAGGTTAAAGGTATAAGGAAGAACAGTTTCACAGTCATTTTCTTACTTGTCCCATCTTGACTAAACTGAGCCATCTTCTAGGGCTGCCTGTCTTTAGCTCCACGAGAGGAAAACCACACGTTGAGCAAGTAACCCCAGCCCAGAGCCCAACACAAAGCTCACAGTGCTCGTGTTTGTCCTTCAGGGACATACTAGGTGAGGAGGGAAGAGATCCATCCCTGTGTCACCTGTGAGCCTGGCACGAGGCTGCCCAAGTTAAGGGCTACAATTCAAGGGTTCAGAGGTATGTGCACACCTTTAAAATTTGAATACCTGAATTTCTGTTCTTCCCAGCACCTTCAACACCCTATTTAAATTTCCAGGTAGACTATGCTGATTGCCAAGCCACAGGTATGACTAAGTAAGAGCCTTAGCAATTCTTCCAGAGGTTGTGCCACTGGCTGAGCAAAAGCAGCAAACCAGTGTGAGAAACAGAAGGGCTGAGTGAGGACACACAGCTACAACCCACTGACAATGTCCCTCTGCTTGGAGTCCTGCTAAGTTCCTTCTTGCCTGACTAGGATGCTGGTTTGAAACCTTAAATAAAAAATTTTCTTTGACCCTTTTTTTGATAAATGGATCAAAAGAGGAATCCAAAGTTATTTAAAACTGCAGATGGAGAGAAACCTCCCCAGGGAAAATGTGTTCTGCCAGCATCTGCTGGCAAGTAAAGGTAGCTGCCAGAGTAGGCCAATCTTCATGTGCAAGCAAGTTATGTAAGAATTTTAGGCATTTTGAACATTCCAATATGTTTTGATGGTCAAGTTTATATTCAGATTTTGAACATGCCAGTAAGTTTTGATGGTCAAGTTTATATTCAGATTGGAAACCTGGTGGTGAGAGATCTCAGTTCATGGGTGCAACTGTGCTGCAGCCTGTGACAGGATCCAGCTTACAAAGACCAAGATGGAGAAAACAGAAAGGAGACACCAATTCCTTTTCCATGTCATGTTAAGAATTTAGTCAGGACCCTCAGATTCCTCTGCAGCCAGTAAGTTTTGATGGTCAAGTTTATATTCAGATTGGAAACCTGGTGGTGAGAGATCTCAGTTCATGGGTGCAACTGTGCTGCAGCCTGTGACAGGATCCAGCTTACAAAGACCAAGATGGAGAAAACAGAAAGGAGACACCAATTCCTTTTCCATGTCATGTTAAGAATTTAGTCAGGACCCTCAGATTCCTCTGCAAGAAAACCTGTTGCATTTGCTGGAAAAAGTGGGTAGAGGAGAAGGTTGCAGCAGTAAAGACAGATGGTGATGCTGGTGGTAACATCACGACTGGGGCAAGAGAGAAAACTTTCCAGCAGTTGGAATTCATAGACTACAAAACAGAAGTGGGGAATAATCTAACAGATACACATAGTGATTAGTTATTCTGCCCATTCAAACACAAGCCAGACTAGGCTGTCTCCAGAGGTCCTTTCCAATGCCATTCCATTCTGGAATTTGGTTATTCTCATTCCACCCTGAGTATTTTATCCTCTTTGGCACATGATTCAAACCAAAACCGCAATGTTAAAAGCAAGAGGTATGTCCTGCTGATTGATAGTGTCATTAGCCTTGTGGTAATGAGACTGGAAACTGGTTCTCTATCCCTTCCTCAGACAGACATGACATGCCCAAGGATTTGATAGGCTGGTGAGGTTTGGAGAAAAGGCTGTACAAAATGCAGAATGCTATTGTACATGTTAACACATAAGATGGTCAACTACTGTTTGTAGATCTTTGTAGATTACTACTGAAATTTGAGAAGCAACCACAGGATTAATGGTGTCATGCTGCCCACATTTCTATTTTCATCTGGAGAAACTGGGGCAGATGTGCTGTAGGTGTTTACAGGCTCTTTTGTCAGTGCACCTGGTTTTATTTGGGATGTTTAGTTTGGTTAAACCACAGATTGTCATTTCATCGGTCTCAAATGACCTGTGGGCAGAGCTATGAACATATCTATTTCAAGATGAACTTCTATAATAAACCTATTTCTCATTATTTCTTAGCTTTGTTCTTAAGCAGACAGCCACTAATTTAAGACAATGAGATGCTTATTTCATGACCTTTTGAAATCATTTGCATTAATAGAAAATGAACTCTCCCATGATGGGAGACCTGCCCATGTTCTGGGCATTTCTGCACAGCCTAGCTGAGTGCAGTGGCATGATTTAGGACTGATGCTTCCCTGCCTCTCTGATTTGCCACCAAGTTCCAGAGGATGTTCTGATGCTCCGTGCTGATGCTCAGGCAGCAAGACATGTCACAGCAAGACCTCTCTTGACTCCTTGTTAATGAAGAATGTTTTTTTTGAGAATGATAGTCCTGATGTCCACACACAAGAGGAAAGAGCTGCACAGCCTGGGGGCAGTGCTAACTGTGCTGTCGGGCTCCGAGTGCAGTGTCTGGGCCCAGGAGTGCTCTCCCCTGTGCAGTGTTGGTCTCTGCAGCTCTCATGCCCAAATGTCTGGGGATTCACCCACAGGAACAGTTACGATATGGACAGGTGCTCAGACACCTTTTGGAAGACCTGTGGGACAAGCTGGGAATGTGAGTGTTTTTAGTGAGTTTAGGCACCTGGAAACGTTCTGGGATTTGGTGCTGGGATGGTCACACCCTCTCCTGTGCATTCAGCTCTCCAATCAGTGCACAAAGGTACTGTGCCCTGGTAAATATAATCACATGGCTTGGCCACTTTTCTCCAGCCCCCCTGACCTGGCCCTGCCTGCTTGGGCCTCACCCACCCAGTCCTGTTCCAGGTCTTGCTCTCTTTCCATCTCTGTCCCACTCCCAACCACTCACACTGCTCTTGCTGTCTTCTCACCCTTATCTGATGTTCTGTGTGCTGCTGCCATCTCAGTAGCTCCTCTAGCTTCTTCCAGTCCAACAGCATCATATCCAAACCTGGAGTTCCCAAAAAGGGCCCTGGTCCTGCCTTTTCTTTTCCCCCTTTCTCTTGTACAGTCTTGGCTCATCCTCTCTCAAGTCCTATAGTAAAGAACTATTTTAAGGTTTATATGGTAACTGTCAGATATTAGCCAGTCCATAACTTTACTAAGATTTGTTTTCTTGGTTGCATGTTTTTAATATGATGGATTTAAAAATCAGAATATAAATTCCATGTCCACCCCAAACATGGCTAAGCTTGGTCTTCTTATAGGGCCACAAATACAAAAACTCCTACAGTTAGGTATTTCCTAACTCCTGAATGAATTTTATCTGCTCTGAAGTCACCCAATTTGATCTTTTCTATGCATCATACATGAAGGAAGTACAAGCCTATCAGTCATGCAGCATCTCATGCATGATCAGGAGTCCACCTGGGATTTCCTGGTGTATTCCTCATCTGCTCTCCAAAGCACTCATCTTCATTTGCCAGACCATGGCTACGAGATTAAGCTTCTGACCTAAAGCTATAGCATCAATGCATGAAGCTCCAGCAATTCTGAAACTGCACCATGACTCCTGTGAGGTGATGGATGTATCAGGTTCCTGTTGTTGAATGAATTTGAACTGTATTTACTGTGATGCTGAAAGGCAACTTACACACAACTCACATGCAGCTCAATGAAAACTCACAGAGCTCTGTTGGTATCTTGTTTTAACAATATCTATGTCTACTAAAATGAATTGAAATTTTCATTTGCTGTGCGTGTCTGCTTGGTCAGTCTCTCTAAGAAGACACATACCAAAAAGTGTTCAACAAGGAGCAAAAGTCCCGTGTTTCAGTCAGAAGAAACATGATCAGGTTTAGGATAGCACAGTGATTTTAACTCAGGTAAATGCTCAGTCTGAGTAGCACGTGGCCTTTGTTTCCTGTGCCATTGGTCCATCTGTGTTCATACATGGAAATATGTCTCCATTGACAATATTAAACACGGACCTATGATTTAACAGCCAAATTTGTCTGGGTATCCAGCCCAGAGTTTAGCAGTGCTGAGCCAATAGAAGATTAGCCTGCTTTAGGCACTTGGCTAGGAGAATCAGTGTTCTCAATAGGGCATGTTAAATTGCACCCCCTGAACCATACATGAGCAAGAAGAAAGACAAGGGCAGGAAATGGGTTGAGGGTTTCAGC
>NW_008680799.1:18603-23290 GCF_000695815.1 Acanthisitta chloris
TTTGAACACTAACACCCTCAGGGAAGGTGTGGACACTCAGAATTCCCTTGTGGAAAAGAGTTGTGATTGATTTGGTTAGATCTCAAGTCGTATTTATTATTACTTGTATTTATTATTAAATATTATTATTTTTGCTGTATTTAGTTGAATTGATCACTCTTCAGAGGTAAAGACACAATCCTATATCACCTGAAAACAAAATGTGTTGACTTCAGGTCTCTGTGTCAGGTTTGGCAAAAGGATCAAGAGTTCATATTTTTCCCAGCTCAGCATGTCTAGGTGCATATTTTAACAGGACACTTTGGAGGGGCTTTTATTAATCCAATTTGCTATTTTTATTTAGAAAAACAATATAAAATAAAATAATTTATCTTGGGTTGCATGAGATAAGACCAACTCCCAAAAATCCAGGGCCAATTTGCTGCAATGTGGAGAGGAAAGTGGTGGGAGTTACTGTGTAATAGATGCAACTGTGAGAGAACAAACCTTATTTGTAGTTTTTGTTTCAGAGGTCTGAAAATGAATCCTCATCCTCGTTTAGGAGACACTCATGTAATAACACAAAGCCTCCCAGTCCTCAGGGAAGGGCCATGGACAGTGTTTCCCAGCACATCTGAGCTGTCTGAAACCAGCACGGCCGAGAAGATGATTCTGTGTATTCCCTTTCTCAGCTCTGATTCATCATTACAAGGCATTTTGTTTGCAAAGATTTTTTTTCCTCGTCTGACTGTTCTGAGCACCCAGAAACACATGATTTAGGAAAGCAGCACTTCATCAAATTGCCTCTCCATTGAGAAGCCAACACCTGTTTGCCCATTTCTGTTTGAAAATGGTCCACAGAAACTTCAGAAAATAAATTAAAACAGTCAGGATATGCCTCCATTTACTCTGTTCTCAACCCCTGCTAACAATGTTAGCAGCTAATTCACAACTTATCAGAGAAATTTGCAGAAATAATGGCCAAAGGATGAGTATGAGAGGGAGACAGAGGAAAAAGCTTGCAATAAAGGCAGAGAAATTGAGCTCATCTAATTCTGGCCGTGTAAGAATTAGGCTTCGAGCTAATCTATTTGTCTGAGACCTTTCTGTAGTCAGAAGGGACAAATAATCACCTCATGGTGGGGGTTCAACTGTTGATATTTAGTGAGAGTGTTAAAAATTCACCTCCAGGTTACACTGCCAGGTACCTATTTCATGGTGAGCTGAGTCACTCTTTGAATTTCTGTTGGTTCTGCTGAAAAATAGTCCATTGAATGTCATGAAAATGTCAGAAACAGCATACCTGGAGACCTCTGTGTGTCAACACCTGCATCTGTGTGTCCTGTTTCTGAACTGGATTCACTCAAGCTTGGGTAGCAGAGAGAGTCTCTGCAGAGCTGTCCATGGGCAATGATCTGTTCTGTGCTGCCACCTGCACACTCTTCAACCAACAGAAATGCAAGATATGTATTAACTTTCAGTGAAAGAAGTTTCATCTGGTGCACTTTAAACCCATTTGAGATGGGCCAGTAAGGCACACAGGGTTGGGTTCCTCACCAGCATCCCCAGGCCCTTCCCATCAGGGCAGCTCTCCTCGTGTTCATCCCCCAGCCTGGACTGGTACCAGCTGAGCCAGGGGCAGCACCAGCACTTGGTCTGGCTGAACCTCACAGGGCTCCCCTGAGCCCATTTCTTGGGCTTGCTCAGGTCCCTCTGGATGGTGTCGTGCCCTTCTGGTGTGTCACTGCACCACTCAACTTGCTGAGGGTGCACTTGGTCTCTTCCTCTCTGTCATTAATGGAGATATTAAATAACACAGGTCCCAGTAGGAGCTGCTCAGGGACACCACATGTGTCCCTCAGGTCTCTGAGCCATTTGCCACTACCCTCTGCATGTGACTGTTGAGCCACTTTCTTATCCATCAAACAGTCCATGCATCGAATCCATCACTCTCCAGACCAGGAACAGCCCACGCATCGAATCCATCACTCTCCAGACCAGAGAGAAGGATGCTGGGAGGGACCATGTCAAAGGCTTTACACAACTCCAGGTAAATGATGTCTGCAATCCTTCCCTTGTCCACTGACATGGTCACTCCATCACAGAAGGCCACAGGGAAGGTCAGGCAGGACTTGCTCTTGGTGCTGTCTGTCGTGAATCACCTCCCTTGTCCTCCACGTGCCTTAGCATAACTTTGGGCAATAATGTTGAGTTAGTGCTGATTTTTATTCATCAATCCCCTCATGGAAGTACCTAATCCAGACCTGATCCTCCCTGAGGGGGGAGAGACAGAAATGTGTCCATTTAAGATCATTCTCCTTGTTGCCAGAAGGAAATACAAAACTCTTCTGCTTTGCGTTATGTAATTACTATTTATTGAGCAGAAAGGAAGGAGGAAAGAAAAAAAGGAATCATTATTCTAGTGACTAGACAATTCATCTGAACTATGAGAGAATTTATTTTAGCCCTTACTTCACTGTTCTGGTGATTTAATCCAAGAAAAGTGGATTAAAGAAATGTAGGTGCCTCAAAAATTTATTCAGCTAGATAGGGCAGAGCCCTTGAGGTTCTAATGCCTGAATTTATGTGACTAGAGTTGAACTAATATGTAGTGCATAGTCTCAGAGACTGTTGGGTCTGCAGAGCACAGCACAGTGAGTCTCACTGCTCGGGGAGAGGACAGATGTGCTTGTGGAGCTCTGAACTGGAGGAGACGTGTCCTCACTCTCCCATGGAATGAAGCTGCTCGAGCCTGCAGCACTTTGACTTCCAGGCTCAGGGACTGGTTTGGTATCTGCATCAGAACCCACATGATATGCCTGGGGCCTTCATGGCTCTGGTCAAACTGCTCTCCAAACCTCAGGACATTTTCTGAGCCCCTTTGGGTGCTTGGAGTGCTGAGCTGGGTGTGAGTCTCCATTTCTGTGTTGGCTCCGTGAAGACAGCTCAGATAATCTTCAGCATCTCTCTAGGCACCTGAAGTGGTCCTGAATACCTGGAAGCTGTTCTTCTAAATCTAGGACAATCATCCTTTTTATGGTCAGTGAAAAGGAAAATGTGACTCAGGTAACTAACTCATCTTGAACACCTATTTTATTTATGAATCATTTGGTGAAGACACCTCTTTCACGCCGTGGCACACAAAGGGAGGAACTGACTTAGACATGGAACTTTTTAGACACAGTTTTTAGATGAAATGAGTGTTTTCTGTACTCTCATCTAGCATTGTAACTTAGCATCATAGTGGAAATATATGGTGGCTTTGATCTAAAACCCAACAGAAATGAGCTTAATTTTTCAAATGATTTTATTAACTGTTGAATCAATCAAATACGGAAAACTTTGGGGGAAAAAAAGAATGCGAAAGAAAGGAAAAATGTTTTCTAAATGAAACATCTCCAGCCCCCCAAAAAAGAAAAAACATCAAAAAAAAAGAAAGGAAAAATGTTTTCTAGATGAAACATCTCCAGCCCCCCCCAAAAAAGAAAAAACATCAAAAAAGAAAACATTGAAACTAAAATGTATTTGTACAGAAATTGGGTTTGCAATCCTAAATTTCATCATTTTAGAATAGAAAGCAAAATGTTTCTTTCTTCTAGAAGTTTGCTGTGCATCCATGTCTGATACTGTGCTGTCAACACGAGACTGAAAAAATCCTGGACAGTGCACATCTACAGTCCAGAAACAGAAGTCTGTAGAGGAAAATTAGGTCATGATTCCACAGCAGAGTGTGAAAGAATGAGCTCAAACTAACTCATGCAGAGCCTGCCCAGCTGTCTGACACGTGCTGTGATGAGCTGCCCGGAGGAAAGGCCAAAGAGAGACTTGACTTTTGTCTGTTGGTACCACATAAGGAACAGAAAACTGGTAATCGAATTATATCTGTAGTATTTCTTCAAACCTCTCTGGGAATTATCATTGTCACACTTGCTGTTGTGGTGGATTAAAGTGGTGGTGTTCTCTCTCCTCAAGTTTCCTGTAGATGAAAAGCAATTCTTGTTCAGACCTGAAGAAGTCAGAATTTAAAGTGTTTGCTGGACTTGGCAGCTCAAGCAGGTCGTGCTAACTTGATGGAGGATCATTCTGCTCAGCTGACTCCTTCCTTTCTTGCTAGTAAGAAAAGTCTCCTCTTTAGATTTACTCCAATTCTGTCTCCTGCCTTTTATTTTTTTATCGAGTCTTGACAAAAACTGGAACGGAATGAAACCTCTGAAGTCTGATGTGGTCGTGCACTGCAGCCACAACAGCCCAGGTGGCTTCTGTGGCCTCGTGTGGCTTTGTTGCAGCAAGTCCCACTGCTGGCCTGACTGCACTAGTAGAAATGATTTGTGGGGAACATTCTGGAAATTCAGCTTTAAATTGTTTTCTGTTGTGTGCACTGCTGAACTGAAGTTGTCCATGACTGAGCAGACATGGCTTGTGAGCACACTGAGGCTGAAAAATGCTTTGCAATGTAAATGTCATTCTTTCTTCATTTACTTCATGATGTCTACCAAATTCAGGAGGTCAATACAGACTAGATCTAACTGTTGGCAGTATTTTTTGCATATATGCTTCTCAGATAAAGATGCTCCTGGACATTAGATAGAGATTGCAGTCAGAGGATTTTGCTAATACAGCCACAGCACAGAACAAGTGAGAAGACACCACAAAAACCTACAAAGGTTTTATTCACCCAGCAGATTTATTGAGAGACAGCACCAAGCAG
>NW_008680799.1:23314-43158 GCF_000695815.1 Acanthisitta chloris
AAGTACTTTAATGGTAGTATGTGAACAACCATAGGGTTTTATGAACTGAGTTTGAACACAGATTATTTTCCAATCTTCTTTCACTTTAAGTAGAACAAAAGATAAGGTAAATCACAAATCATGCCTCTGATATTAGGAGTGAGGCTACATTTGGAAGCTATGCAAAGCTGAAGTAATAACAACAGCCAATAAAGTAATACAGTCGTGTTGATTAACGCCAGCAACAGCAGATTGCTCATCTTCATGCAGACTGGCACAGCAGGGGAGTGGAGCATGTGCTTTCTTAGCAAGTCTCAGCAATATGTTCTGAAAGCAAAGAATTAGCAAGGGCAAGAAATCCAGTTCCATTCAAGATTAGCATATGTTAACCTGTTTATTAATCGTTGATGTTTACACAGGCAAATGGCAGCGCACGTCGATTCGCAGTGTTTGCAGTGCAAGGAGAATATTGTTCTTACAATCTCATTCTCCAGATGCTTCTGCAACAAGAATGGGAAGCAGGTGCTAATGCTCAGGTTTCAGTTTGAAGAGATTTTATTGATCACTGTCTCTATCAGTGAAGACATTGAACAGTTCTGGGTCCGGTGTGGAGGCACATCCCTTGATACTGCTCTCTGTTTGAAGCACTGGCTGCAGATCTTCGTGTGCATCCATCCTGCCAATGCCTTACCCATCAAATACTCTGTCCAGCCAATGCAGCTTTCCTGTCAGAGAGGAGTATGATGTGTGGGAACATGCCAAAGGTCTTACAGAGGTTCACGAATTGACATCATCTGCTCTTCCTTGGCACCATGCAGACACTCCACCACACAAGGACAGCAGATTACTCAGCCTTGGGCACCCTGGTCTAGGGGACTCTGCTCTGAGTGGGACCTTGGACTGGGCTGTGTGCAGAGGAGCCATCCAAACTTTACACTTCTGTGATTTTGTGACTATGCTCATAACTTTGGAAAGTGTCAAATTAAAGGTATTATAATATAAAGCACCAAATAAAGTGTTATTCCAGTGACATCTCCTTTTTCAATCCTGAGATTGAAAAAAAACTGAGAAAGTGCCTAAACAAACAGGTCAGCCACAAAGTTATTTGAGACCTGTAAATATGTTTATTGGTTATCAGTTGCAGTGGGCTGCACAATGTCTCAGTGAAAAATTCTGTGTTTCAAATCTGAATGATGGGATGCAGCCTGGTTAAAGAAATGCAGACGTGTCACTTGCTCACATTTGGAGAAAGCCAAGTTGCTTGGTGAGGCTCTTTGTCAGCAACAGTGCTGAGAACTGGGACTTCAACACAGAGATGAGGCCGATGTTGTCTTGTCTACATCCTGATATTGCCACTGCTGCCAGTACAGTAAAGCTGAACTGCACATGAATTCAGAACAGGAATAAAGAACAGAAAAGATTAGCTCAGGTGTTTCAGAATATGCTAATGCATCATTGAAATGATTTGGTTCTTGTGTTGTGTTTGAGCTCATTTCCCCCAAAGCATTCAGCAACTCACTGGTTAAAAGCTCTTGCACCTATAAAATTCCATGTGCTCCATTCCCAGCAGTTTCAATGACCCTAAATTTCTCTCCACCCTTGACAATGTAGACCAGGCCTCTACATTCTGAATTCTGTAACTTGCTGTTGGTAAAGGTGGGTGAGAGGTGCAGGAGTGTGGGATCAGCTGAATAGCCATGATGTGAATCAACAACAGCAAGACTTGGATATCTCTCGAGTTACCTGAAAAAGGAGATAAATAAATAAATGAAAATGATCTTCACAGTCAAAGTTACAAGTTGAAATATTGCACACAATTCAGTAGGTTTTTTCAGGTCTGTAAGTGTTCGATATGTCTTACAATCTCATTTCAACAGGCTGTGTACACTAAAAAAAAATTAACCATCTGTTGTGCTTGAAGACAATGTCAAGACAGCAGAAAGACATGAGACCTGGACACCTTTTACAGGCCTCCCCTATCCAAAATGACTCACATTACCATGTGAAGAGGTTATTTTCTGGGGAAGGGAGGTGGTTGGCACCTTTTCTCTCCAAGTTTGTTAGTTCTGATACAGTGATTACAGGTATGCAGCACAGTACTGGACCCTGACCCAGCAGGAGCTGGAGAGCCAGAGTGGCCCAGCCTGAGGAGGCTTGGGATGCTCAGAGTCACAGGCAAAGTGGTTCATGAGACAAGAACAATTGTTCTGTCAATTCCTTTACACCACTAATCCTCTGGCAGACAGGTTTCACAGTTTGCCAGTCTCCTCCACCTTCTGAGTCACTCAAAAGTTCTGGATAGATCTGGTAGAAGAGATTCACAGCCCATGTCTCCCCATTAATCTTCCTGCCAGCTCTTCATGCTTCTTTAGGAAAGAGGAAAAACGATTACAATCCTAGCAAATGTGTCACTTTAGCACCCTGCAGAAAAAGCAGCAGCATAGAAGGGGCTTTTAATGATTGCCAGCAATGAGGGAATAGGCACTGCTTGCTATTAGCACAATTATCCCTTCTGTAGACTCCAAATAGCTGTGGATCCTCTGATGAACAGAATCCTCACCCAAGGTCCTGTTTTGGGTGGCACAGACATGGGCAGATTTCCAGCAAAATGTCTCTTTGTTACAAACAGCTCCTCTGACTTTTCAAACTTGACGAGACTATGAACACCTTCAGCATTTCCCAACTCTTCTGATTTTAAATCAATATTCTGTCAGCATATTTCAACCAAAAATCGTGCATAATGTTTTGTTTGTGTTAGTCTTTGTTTTTCTTGCTCTTACTTTCAGGGAGAGACACATTGTTTTTCAGGAACAGAATCTCTGTCCAGATTTGAATGTCATTTGTTTCTCATTACTACACGTGAGTTCATGAGGTGTCCTGGGGAGATATGCATGAGTTGGAGAGTTACAAGATGGGAACAGGTAGAAGTGGAGAAATTCTAAGGAAACAGCTTTTTAAGATTCCTTTAATTTCTTTCTCTTCATGCTATTTCATTTTATGTACAAACTGAAAATAACTATCACCCTGCAAACAAGGAGCCTCCAAATAAAGGCAAGCAAGGAATGGATGAGGCATTACATGGTCCACCAAGGAGGGCAGATTTGCTGCTTGGGGAGGCTGAGAACTTTGCCTTTGACTCCTGAAGAACATATGGACAAAAAAGCTCAATTCATTCTCAGACTTTAACTGTTGGTGGTATAGTTGTTTTTTTTACTGCATCATCTGTTTCAAATCATCTGTAAACTCAGGTCATCTAGGAGGCCAAACAGAAATAGAAGAGCTGTACTTTTAAGACTTCAATATCTATGTTTTGGTTTTCTACCAGTGAAACCAACTGTAGTTTTGGTTTTGGCTTGGACAAACCCCCTTTGGTGGAAAACTGCCACATACATTTCTAGTATCAGAGGTTTTACGAGTAGTAGTTCAGTGGAAACTTGAACTAGTGATATTTCAGGGGGTTATTCTTTAGCTCTGCCTATCAGATGACAGCATCACATTAGGCTAATGTAGACACTGTGGTCCAGATCCTCAACTGCGATATGAACCAGAAAAATAACACTAAACTGTAGAATTGATTCTGCATTTCCAATTTAAAGGGTTGACAGCCTGGTTGTGTTTCAGCCTCCCCTAAACTTTCTTCCACAATAAACGAAGAAACTAGGCTGACCATCCCCTAGCTCCTAGACACACCTGAAAGAAATGAGTAAGAACAACTGCCTGGTCCTTAAGGACCATTTTGCTCCATTCATTTTCATGGGTTAAAAATGAATGAATACTCTGCAATTTACAGCTGAACCAAGGGGAGAAATAGCATGGAAGACTTATTTTGCTGAGGCTCTAGGTTACACCAAGAGCTGAAGGAGAACTTACAACAGTTGCCAAGAACCACAGAGCTAAAATATGCATAGCTTGGGCACTGAAAAAGATGGCAGCACTTCTTTGCTCCAGATTGTTACAGACTGTTCTCCACATCAGCTGACCTGGGAGAAAATATGGAGCATTTCTGCACAGTATTTGCAAATCTGAAGGTAATGTCCATGATTGACCAGGTTATTGCAAAGATGCTTGAAGGTGCCTGCAAGAGATCATTTAATGGGTGTACTCCACTTGTGGAGTGAGTTTCGAAAGCTTCTGTCCATTGTCTGAGCAGACCATGTGCAATTAATCAGGTACTTCAGTACTAAACCTCTGCTAATGAGAGCAGCAGAGTCCAGGTCTGTGTATGCACTCCAGGGAAGGCACTGAGTGTTTCACTTGGGGAGCCAGAAATGGACTTATCCAGGTGGATTCCTGGGGCTGAACATTCACTAATGAGGAGAAATAAATGCAGGTAACTGGAGGCTAAAACCAAGAAATAAGTTGCCAACAGGACGTTTATCCAATGGGCACTGCTGTAAGTGCCTGAGGAAGCAAATGAAAAGATTTGCTATCAAAATTAATTTTGGGCTAAGTGCTTTACACACTCCTTACATTTTGCTCTCTCTCACCATAATATAGATATTCTGGGTTAGGGTTTTCTTTTGTTTATTTTGTTATATGCACAGACTTAGGTACTTCTTGAGAATGGGAAAGTACTGACTACCTTTGGCCTTGAGAGGAAGGGTTTCATTTCCCCAGGTGCTTGAGTGAGTTCTCATCTGGTTTTGTTTTGTGATTTTACAGAGAAGTCACAGAGTCTCAACCTGACCCTTCCTGCCACTGACAGGCCTTGGCAGGATTGTTGCTACCTTTGCTTTACCAGGAGAGGAAGCTTCAGTCATTTTACTGCAATGGTAGCAAAGGGTGTGTTCAGGCAGGCTGTTTGGGAGGTCAGGACTTGCTCTGTTATATGCAGAATGAAATGGGGAATGGGGTTAGTACCAGAGGCAGAGGAAGAAAATGCAGTACTGGAGGGTGAGGAGGATATGGAAATAAATATCCCATATTCAGGGGAATAACAGGCAATAACTCTCCCAGAAACATCCATGGAAATTGGGCAGTATGAAAGCAAAGAAAACCTTAATAATTCCATCATTAAAATTCTGAGTGCCTAATATTATTGATTGGAGCATTGATTACTGAATGCTGAAAAAAAACTAAGTGAGGGCACAATTCAGAAACAGAATTTCAGAGGAAAAGCTCTGAGTACATTTTCTTTTCCACTAATTCCTTCTCATATGCTTGTTGTGCTGGTTTAAATTTGCATACAGGAAAAAAAACCCCAGGTAAATATAATTAAAAGCACAGACCAATACAGAGGTGTATGGAAACCCAGGCCATCAGCAGGGACTAGCCATCAAACAGGACACTGCAAAGATTCTCTGTTTCCCATTCATTTCAGCAGCCTCGCACCGAGTTATCTGTGAATGCATGTGGATCACTTACAGTCACTTTTCCTAATAAATGATTCATATTTAATGGGAATAATAAGTGTTGCTGCAAGTTTGTAATATGACTTTTTTTTCACTGCAATTTCCTTCTCACTGTTCTTTCAAAACACTTAATCATCCACGCTAATAATTAGCAAATTCTTTTTAGCCGAAGGGGAAATCATATCTTACGGTATTTGCACCAGATAAACCAGATCCATTATAACCCGTCTCAGTACTATATTTTGCAGGACATGGGAAATGAATTCCCAAAGCATAAAATTATACACTATCTTTTTTATCATGAGCCTAAAAAAATGGCCTCTCTCAATATTCTCCTGTAAATATGTTCATTTGTCTTCAGTAGGAGCACTTTGGCTTAACTGGTGCAGGAGAGATGAGGTTCAAAGAGCTATTGAACTCCACCATAAATAATGTACAGGACCCAGAGCAGGTTATGCACTCAGCTACACGTGCTCCTGTTCAATGTATGTGTTTAACATAGAAATTGGAGAATAGGGTTTAGTCAGTAATGCTTTCATTTCATTGATTCCTAGAACAGTAACAGCCTCCTAAAATGAATCTGCTTGTGATGGGTTTCAGTGCAAGCCAAACCCAGCTGTGAGTGAACAAAGAGGGGTGGACTCCCGGGCTGCAGATTAGAAGGGGCCTCAGCAGACCTGGAGCCTGAGTCCTTGCTCCTCGAGCAGGATGCTCAGACCATGTCTGTTTCTGAACAGTTCCAAGAAGGAGACTCCACAATGTCTCTGGGCACCTTTTGACCCCCCTCAGTCTCATGTTCATACCAAATGTCCTATGTTTCAGCTTGTGTCCATTGCTTCTTGTTCTGCCATTGGGTGTCCCTGAGGAGAGCCTGGGTCTCTTTTCTCCATTCCCTCCCTGGATGTATTTAGACACATTGACAAGATCTCCACGTCCTGAGCCTTCTGTTCCCCAGGCTGCAGAGAGCTGTGTTTGCTCTGCTCTTCTCCCCTGGTTCACCAAGCCACTCATCTCTTTCTGCAAGGCAGCAAGGTTGGTTGACATCCTAGAGTGGAACACACAAGGTGTCAGAATGCTGAGAGATTAATGTTAGGGATGTTCCAAACCTGTGTCTTAACTGGAGTCAAAGAAGCTTTTTAAAAGGACAAATCCAAACCCTAATATCCAAGTACAAGTGGACTACACACTCTTAGAAATACATATTCAGATGCAGACCCAGCAATCCAGACAATAAAACAAACCCAGTTTCAGAATCAATGAAATTGTAAACCAGAAAATCATCTAGTAGTGTCTCCAGAAAGTATATTACTGGACATGTACAGCAAATCTGTGCCAGTGCACTGCAGCATCATGCAATCACTTGCTCTGAGACAGTGTACACTCTGCCTACTACACTGCTTCCTGCTTGATCCTGGGATGACTGGGCAGTGGGTGGTTGAAATTATCCCCTGCTACCTGATTCACACCTCCTGCTGCTGCTATTGCTGGGAAATGAACCCTGCTGAGTGGCAAATTGAGTGCCAGAAAAAACGAAGGAGAAGCAGTTATGAATGAACAGTAGGTAAGAGCAGTGGAATTGTCCCTAAGAAGAGCAGCACAGCACCTCTGGAAATGTCACACCACAGACAGCCGTGGCACTGGAGTGAGGGGATGGTGGGCAAGACAGGTATTGATTTCAGACAGGCACTGAGTGGATTGGAGGCAGGTGATGGTAGGAGAGCTGTGTGGCTGTAGTGCTCACCCAGACTCCTGCCGTGTCCTCTGGCAGATGGGATCAGCACGAGTGACCTTGTGACACAGCACTGCAAGAGTATGCAAATCATTCCAAGAGCTCACACTGATGGCATACGGTAATTAACCACATTGATGTGAATTGTAACTGGGTTTTCCATACTCACACTGATGGCATACGGTAATTAGCCACATTGATGTGAATTGTAACTGGGTTTGTGTATGGGATTTGTCTTTAAAGAGGAAAAATTCCTTTTATTGTTACTCTTTATCAGGGAATATCAGAAAAAGTGCAATTCTGCCATTGTGTATGTGTTTCTGTGATGAAACTCCTCCTTTCACTCTGCAAACAAGGGTTTGTTCTCTGACCCCAGAAACTGGCCAGTGCATATCTGTATTCCAAAATGTGATAGAAATCCAGTACGAACTGGTCTTCAACTAATGACTTCCAAATTCAACGTGCATCTACAAAATACCTTTTCATGTGAATCCGGTGGATAAATCTTTCCAAATTTATCCAATACAGTGATTCTTCTGTAAAACTGGAACCAAACCTCTCTCTGTGGTCTGTTTTGGGGTCAGGAGCTGCTGTCTTTGCTATACCAATGTTTGTTAAGATAGACCCCCATAACAAACATGCACCCTCGACAGAAGTCCAAACACCCTCTGCATGGCTGAGCCAGGCCAGGTGGTGAGTGTGGTCTGCACACCACACTCCAGCTCTGACCAGTAGTTAAAATGATGCTAACTATTTGTGAGTCCATCGTGGTCAACCGAAAACCAAAATCCAGATAACACTCATGACCTTTTTGCAGCCCCCTGAGGCAGCAGAGGTGTGGAACTGGGATGGGATCAGGCACAGGGTGCAGTCCCTTCGCTGTGCACTCCCTTGTCCAAGGGATGCCTAAGCCCCAGAACTCCTGCCTAGGCCTGATTCTACACGTGTGGGCAGTGCCACTGCTATTGGTTATGACCTTGGTCTTTATGACAATGGTTGTGGACACATCTGCAGAAGACTGAAAGTAAACCATTCAATTATTTCTAAAGTATAACCTCTATATGTTAAGGTATCTCCAGTCCATTTCAGGAAATGCAAAGGTTATTGCAGTGTTTCCACAGCACCATGTGAGTTTTCTCATGCTCTCCACAATTATGCCTTAATGACTTAGCACTGCATGCAGATCCACCAAGGCTTTATTTAACTTCTGGGAAATTATTTTATTTAATTTGGCTTTAATCAAAGATATTATGCAACTTTAATAGTATCAGCATTTTAGCTGGAGCTCTGTGCCATGGCAACACTTCGTTTTCCAAGGCGCAGAGCACAATCTAATCAGCATTACAAACACGAGTGAAATGGCAGTGGAAGTGGAAGTGGCTGAGCAGATCTGTCTATTACATGAATAGACACAAGAAGATAATATACAGCATTTTAAAAACCCAGCACTGAGGGGTGTGTTCAAGCAGTATCTTACTGATCAATATCCACTGTTTAGTTTTAAATTCTAAATTATTTGGCAGTAAAATGAAAAACTAGAGAAACTAGTGTATGTACTGATCAGAGTGTGATGGGTCTGTGGGACTTCAATGTAATGGCACTTTTTGGTTGCTCTTCTCATTTTCTGGCAGTGTAAGAGCATTCATGCTTACCTGATGGTTTTGCAAGTGTTTTACTGAAGTCTCATAATCATCATGGACTCAATTTGTGGTGAAAACTAGGTGATGCTTATTGTTGCTTTTCAACTACTGGCAAACTTAGGAAGGAGTGGCTTGGAACACGTCATAGAAAGCAAACTCAGCTAGCCTTGCTGGAAGATCTAGTGAGCATATCTGTGTTGCCATAATCATGCTGAAATATCAGTGCATCTTATTACAGACAAACACAGCTGAACATGTTCCTATTTTGTCATTATTCAGGATTCTGCAAAAGGCACGTGGCCTTTCTCATCTGTCTTGGATGCAGATGCAAAGTATTCACTTCAGTTCTGATGATCTTTGGTACCTGTGTCATTCAGCATTAAGTTCACTTCCTTCCTTCCTTCCTTCCTTCCTAGTTGTACATGATGTACAGTAGGAATTAAAAAGTCCTCAAGAGCAATTTGGAAAAGTCTGCTGGTTCTGCATCTACTGCACTGCATCTCCTGACTTCTTTTAATCTCCCAGGAGAGTTGATACTGAAAAGGAAACTTGGAAAATTGTCATAAACACCAAAATTTATCTGAAAATTATTTCCATAGAACACACAAGGATTTGTTTTTAAAGTCAACCTTAATTTTACCCATAGAGTAAAAGCAGAGTAAAGCTAATATTTCAGAATTTCTTTTCCTCCCACTGTGTTTTATATCTGCTAACAAATACTCAGTACTATCACTTTTTATTTGCTGCTCCCACTGACTGTAAAATGTCTTTACTGTTTAGATTTACTGTAAGCTTTCAGACAATATTAGTGTCTGAAATCTTTGCTCTGGTAAACAAAACCATAGAGAAAGAGGTGTGTTGGGAAGTGGCATAGTAAATTAAACTACAGCTAAGAGTCTAATCACAATTACATGAAGGAATTATCAGAAGAAATAGAAATGATTCTCCTAATGTCTTAGTGTTCAGGAATTCAAACCTATAAATTGGCTACTACTTAAGATCAGAGACTTCCTATTCTGAACACAAGCAAGTAATTAACTTTACGTTCCCTTCTTATGACTTTCAGGCTCTTGTCCTTTTAATTATGGGATCCAGAGGGTAGCTTTTATGTTCCTATTATCTCGATTAAATTCTGAATCAAAGCTGCCTTGAAACCCGATATGTTAGTCCTATGTAATAGCCTGAGAGCTTCCTGAGAGATGCAAAGTGCTGTTCTGATAAGGCACCAGACATTTGGAATCATGGACTTGACCTTCCCTTTCACACACACACAAACATTCACTTCTTTAAATGCCAGATTGGTCATTTTAAGTAAACAGCTATTATTTGGATTATCTATATTAACATGTTAGAGATGGGCAATCTGAACTCATTCATTTCTCATGTGTTTCTTCGTGTGTCTGAATATGCTGCCATAGGCTCAATTTCCACACTGTAATGCACAATCATCCAGGAGGATATTACAATTTGTGGAGAAGGACAACGAGGTGTGAAAGATTTTCACAGGTCTGAAAAATAAATATTGTATAAATATATATGATTATATGATTAGCCTATTGTAGACTACAAATATACTATAAACATTGCAGAGCTGCACCACTGCTGTGTTTTTTAAAAAGATTCATTATCTGTTCAGTGAAGGTTTGTCATTGCTGCCTCTGGTAAAGGGAAACAAGAGACTCTACAAAAACAGCTGAAAGAGTTTTGAAAGTGAAGAGAAAGATGTCTGTGACATTTGAGCAGCTCTGAAGTGCTGAACATTTTCAATCTTGGTTTTTTTCTGACTAATTCCTTTGATTCCCATAGGTGTGGAGCAAACTTTCCTCAACAGTCTTGGGAATTGTTGTTGTTTTCCCTTCCATTAGAAAGGCCTGGCAGTGGCAAGTTCCTATGAGAAAGATAATCAAATACCACCAGAGGCCAGGACAGCTTCCAGCTTTGAACTTGCAGGTGATAAAGATGTTGCTCCCATTTCTTCAAAACAAAAGCCCAAACGACAGCAAACATCAACAAGACAAATTTTGTAGCTTAGTGGCTGGAAAATGCTACCAGAACATCATGGGTTTGTGTCCTAGTTCCAGGACTACCTTCCTATTTCTGGAATACTCCTGCAGCAGGGAGCAGTGCCCATGCTGCCACCTGCTTTCTTCACCCAAATGTGTGCTGTGCTCTCTTTTCTTTGCTCCTCTGTCTCTGTTATTCTTGCAATCTTTTTTTCCGGGTAGCGATTCCCCAGGAGAGGCAGAGAGAGGAACAGATCCAGCCTCTGTGACCCTGCAAGGGCTCAGAGGGCAGAAGGAGGTGGGCAGTGAGCTGCCTCCTCCCTCAGAGCTTCGGGGACACCTCTGACATGGGCTCCAGCTCTGCAGGTTCCACAGAGTGCCAAACCACAGGCAAAGTGTGCTCAGCTCTGGGGGATGAATGGCTAACACATCGGAACCAACTGCAGCGACTTCTGCTGACCCTGCACTGGACCTGACACTGATGTCATCCCTGCAGACATTTCAGCCAGATCCTTCCTAAAATGTTCACAGCACCATTTTACAAAGATGGTAAAAATGTGAGTATTAATGCTGCCTGCACCAAAAGACTGTACAATAAGTTGCAGAGGGGGAGAGGTTACCTAAGGCCTTTTGTTTATTGCTGTAACTCATACAAAGAGTACCTAAGTTGCCAGTGCTTGTCAAAACCACCCACAAAACCACTAAGTCACAATAAAGACACGTCTACGGTGCCAACCACTGTTAGGTGAAGAGGAGTATGAAGGTCACAGGATGAAAATGGACAGTTGTGCACCACCCAAATGTTCTCCTGTGCTGAAGATGCTCAGTAGGTTCAGGGGCTGCAATACTGTCTTGGCTTCAGGGCTGGACTGAGCCCCTGCTGAGCATCGTTTCTTACAATTTATGATGCTTACAGCAATTGTATTGTTTAGTATGGGTGATGAAAATACAGGAGAGAAAGGAGGAAACGCAGGTAACCTTGATATTATATTTTTTACCTGATGAGGGAAACCCTTCAATAAATTATTAAGGAGTGCTAGCAGAGCAGGAAGCTTGCCAGGATAAAGGTTGTTGTTTTGATAAGAATGCCAAGCTTTTAACACTGCTTGATGGCAGAACACTTTGAATAAAGAGCTGCAGTTTCCATGGGTGTTTGAATGGTGCCCCCGTCACTCGGCTGTGCTGGATCTTGGGGCTGGTGAATCACACAATTAAAGAAATCCCTGGCTGCTCAGGTCCTTCCAACATCTCTTCATTTAAAGGGCAAGACTGCTAAATTATTTAGCTCATTTCACAGATTTTGGCATTGGAGTAACAAGGAGCAGAATGAAATCACCACACAGTTCTGTTAACATACAATGTGAAAGGAGAAATTGGAGCAATGTTGGAGATACAGGATTGTCAGGAAAACTCTGACCAAGAACAACTTCAGCTTCCCCTGAATCTCTTCAGTCACAAGTATCTATTTCTTTGCCTATTATTTTTACTATATCTTGAAGCAAGACTAAAAGAACATAAATACCCTAGGACTACTTTAGGCATGTTTCAAACACTGACTTTATACAAAGCAATAAAGTGAACACTTTGTCTGACGAGGGACATCAGGGCTGGTTAGCAGACACAGAATAGGTATTGCCAGGGCTCTCCCCAAGAGGCCTTTTTGATGCATGTGCTCAGAGTCTCCTGGAAGACACTGATAACACTGATCTCAGAATGATGGGCATACCAGGGCCATAGGAGGAGGAAGGGCAATCTTTTACGTTGGGAATTTGGAGAGCTGGACTTCAGGCTACCTTTGGTTCAAACATCCAAGGTTGAAATTCATGTGGCAGCATCATGTCTTGGTTGTCTCAGGCCAGACAGCAGTGCTTCAGCACCTCCCCTATCCTCTGTGCTGAAGCTGACATGGATCTCTGCAGAAATCATTGCAGCTAAAGAATGCTCTTAAAAAGAATAGTTCTCAGGAACTAGGTCTGACTGCCATGACATTTTGCCCAAGTTTTCCTTAATGCAAAAGGCAAGTGCTGTTCCTAGCATCCTCTGCCTTGGAAGATGCTAGGAACAGCTTCACATCATCCTGTTGCACAGTCAGTAATCACCCTCTCCCTGAGGACCTCAGGTTTGCTAATGTGTGGTTGTCCAAATTCCGCAGGTTTTCTTCCTGCTCACCCAGTGTCTGCTGCCTGCTGGGAGAGGAGAGCTGACTCACAGAGAGAGGCCTCGAGCTCGGCTGCCTCATTTCAGGATCAATTAGTCAATGGAACAGAAAAACACATCCAGGTCTCTGAGCCTTTGCCTATTATGCACTCACTCTGCAGCAAAGCAAAGCTTCTGCAGGAGCCACAGAAAAGGGACAAGAGCCATGTGCAAACCCATCCCGGGTGTGTACCCAGCGTGGGTCTGTACATCCCCATGTGCTTCCAGCTGGGTAGAGCTGCTTCCCCCACAGCAGCTGCAGTGGGACTGGGTCTGGATTTGTGCTGAAAACAGCATAACCTGTTGGTAACTCAGGGGTGTCTTTGTTGCTGCTGAGCAGAGCTCACACAGCATCGAGGCCTTTCCTGCTCCTCACCCCCAGTGCATGGGCTGGGGGTGCACAGGGGGCACAGCTGACCCCAACTGACCCAGGGAGATTCCACACCACATGGCACTGTGCTCTGCAATAGAGCTGGGGCAGGCTGGGGGGAACTGCTGCTCCAGGACTGATGGGGCACAGGGGTTTTGACACTGAGCAACTGGTTTCATTGCATCACTTGCTTTCCTTGGGTTATATTTATCTCTGTCATTTTCCTTGTAGCTGCATTTATTACTATTATTACACTTGTTGTTGTTGTTTTTGTTATTTAATTTAAATTATTAAGCTGTCTTTATCTCAACCCATGAGTTTTCTCACTTTTATCCTTCCCATTCCCACCCCATCCCAGTGGGGACAGAGTGGCTGAGAGGCTGTGTGGGACTCAGCTGGTGGCTGGGGTTAAACCATGGCAATATGAAATGGTCAGATAATTTCTTCATGTGATGTTCATACATCTCTTCTTTAGATTTTCAGTCCTGTAAGTCAAAGCATATTCTCCAATGCACTGTGTGATTGCTTACAGATGTTTCTTACAACATCAAGGAGCCTTGAAAGGGATACTTCAGAACATGAGAGGATTTAGGATCAAAGGTTGTGATTACACGCAAGGTGAAGAGACACAGCTCTGAATTTTCTCATCAGGGTGTGGGACTGATGGTTCTGTCATACACAGAGCTGTTCTTGGGGTTTGACTTTCAGCAGAGTAATGCTTTAGAAATGACTTTGTTTGGTCACTTTAGTAGGAGGCTTCCTCTCACATTATTTTTGAGTAGGACCCCATGCCACTAGGTTTATTTTAGTCAAACTCCCAGGCCAGGGGATGTACAGACACCACAGTACAGTTCTAGATAAGCCAACAGATGAATGGATTTGCTAAAAGAAAAGCTTATCAGATTAAGCTAAGTGTTTAAAGATGGACCAGGATGCCCAAACCTACACCATGCTGATCTTACCAAAATAAGACTGAAACAATGGGAAATGTTCATGTGTCCCTCAGCCACCAAGTCTGGCCTTTCCCCCAAAGGGGTGAGCCCCTGAGCCAGCACCCAGAGCCACTCAGATGATTCATTTCTCAGCCTCCTGAATTTCAGCTGCACGAGTGATGCACAGAAATTGCAGTGATGATTTTATATACCTTTCTGCATTATTACTTTTTTCCAACTCGAGACATTTAAAAAAATAATTTCCAGCCTGTTGTTGGCAGCTGCACACTGTTACCTCAGCAGAAAGCTTGGGGAATCTGAGTTGTGTTTACTGTTTGTGCAGTGTAGGAAGCATTTCTGAAATCAAGATCCATGCTGTGTGCTGCTTCATTTCTGCTCATTCTTCCAGAGCCACCAGGAATACTCATCAAGCCTGACCTTCATTTAATTAGCCCATGCAGTTTCCTCTTGGGATTATTCCCTACTCTGTGTAGGGGCTCTGTGTTAGTCAGCCAGCAGCCTCTGGTACTTGCTGTAGCCTGGTGTTTTACATTTCTTCTTCAGCTACTTTCACAAATTCAAGAGTTCTCTCTCTCTGGTCCTGGATCCTGAGAAACTTTTCATGTTCTCAAAGCTTTACGTCCATAAAGGCTTTAGGATGATGTTAGAAGTTGTGCTTGGAAGAAAACAATCCCAAGCATTTTCAAGCCTTGTTGTTCCTCTCCTTCTTCTGCAAACAGCAAGTACAGTAATGTATTTCACACATAGTGTTTCTTACTGAGCAAGAATAACAACAGGTGTGAAACAGCACCAGCTCCAGCTTTACTTCCTCATGTTAACAGTGGCTTTGACTTTATGACAAACATGTGCAAGGCATTTGTAACCAGCTTAGGAGGGAAAAAATCAAGATTGTCCCTAGGACCAGATGACCTTGAGAGTGTCTTTTCAACTTCCCACAGCGAGGCTGAGCCTTCCAATTAATCATCTGGATATGTTGAAAAAGGACCAGAGGATACTTGTGTGAATGGCTCACAAATGAGGAAAGAAATATCAAATGGTGACAGAGAACGACAGCATGAGTTATAAAGCAAATCAAGCTTATTGGAAAATTTCCACTACAACAAATGAGAGTATATTTACATTGAAAATGCAAATATATGCCTATACTGATACCAGAGCTCTTATAAGCCTCAGTCATAGTACAGCAGTATCAACTGCGTTAGGATATCACATGTCATGAAACAGTAAAGCAGCATGTTACAATAGATATTTTTGGACTCTGTCATGCTAAAGGAATACAGATTTAGTTCCTATGTAGACAACTCTGGAGGTATAAAATTAGCTGGTTTAGAGATTTTGACTGCATTCAACATAAACACAACCTTTCCACATGACCAGCTTTCCCCACAAGCCCTGGGAACAGCTCTCTAATGTCACTTCCAGTTCAAACTAAGGAGACATGAATCTTATGTTTGCTTCTCTGTCATCACAGATTCTTGACCACCTAAGGTCTCTCGTTTCAGCGGTGTCATAGCAATTCCACTTGCTGAAGCACACTGAGAAACTGCTCCCAAGGCTGGGCAGAACTAGACACAAAAAAAAGGTAAATAATCAAAACAGCTGAGAAAACACAACGCAGCCTCGCCGGTAGAATCGTATTTGCTCTTTGAAAGTCAGGAGCTGTGCTTCAGGAGCTGCTGCTGTGTCCAGAATGGGACAGGGAAATGCTTTTCCTTTACAGAGGCCCCAACTCTGCCACCTCTGAGCAGTGGAGTGAACACACACACAGAGTCAAGCTTAGAAAAAAGTGTGGTTTGGTTAGATTGGTTGATTTCAGCAACATTTTGTAGAACTACTTGTAAAGTGGCAGAAGGCCTGAGCAAGCCTGTGGAGAGCAGTGCCCCAGAGTCCCCTTTCTTCAGTGAGCAGCTGCACACCACTGCATGAGGATATTACACACATCAGGATTTTACCACACATTGCACACAGAGCTTTCTTCTGGCCCCTCCGACTCATGTTGAAAATCCTGCATCCTTTTGTGCAGGACTCTTGGTTTCAGCAAGACAAATGTGACTTTTTTCCTCCCAGACTTCTGTGGACTCCCAGCAATCTGCACACCACTCTGAGGAAAATCTTGGCCCAACCACAAGTTGGCAATGTGCTCTCTTCCAAAGGTGTTGGCAAACAGAGGGGGAATATGTGGCAGTTGACAGTCGTCATTAGTTTATGTTTACCAGGCTGTGTTTTAAGGTGGCAGCTCAGTATCTGTGGAGGAGATTAACCTTAGCAACTTCTCTGGGGAAAACACAGGACCTATGAACTTTCAGGTGTCTAACGACTTAGAAGAAATTCATGGTCTCATCTTTGACCTCGAATGCCTTGAGCTAAGTTTGTATCCTGCTTTAAATGCTATGGGTTTTTATGTTCAGTGTAATGGATACACAATTTTAACTACAGCCGAAACACTGAGCTGCTACTCCGTTTGAGCAAGGATGGAAATACAGTGATGCATATTCCCCCCTATTTAACTGAAAGTGATTTGTAAGAGATTTAGGATTATGTAATACCAAAGTGACAGAAAGTGCATATAAGCACCTTTCTAATCCCACCCTGGATTGCAATGCTATTTGCACCAATGAAGATCAAATGTAATTCCACTGCAATCAGATAGATGAGCTATTCTCAGGTCCGTGGGTGGCTGTAAAGCACAAAGAATGGTGTCACAGCCTCCAGACAGCCACGGGTTTGGTGTTTACTACTTGACAGAACACAAAAGCAAGAGTCAGAGTAGCTCCCCTTTGCTATTGCCATAGTCAGAATCAGCTGCTTGAATTCTGCACTGATTGCTGCAGAACCAAAGGAGAGCAAGAGAACTGCCAGACCAGTGCTTTCCTCTCCACAAAAATACTTCCAAAGATGCTTTTAGAGTTTGAAAGAGAAATCACAGCAAATTTGCAAACCAAACAGAAGAAATGCAAGCAACAGAGAATTTCAAACAAAATTGCTCTCCTGTGTTTCAAACTCGTGCCTGAGACACAAGTCCTGGCCTTGCATTAGCACCCTTTGCTAGGAAAGATGCTTTGACTAGGAAAGATGGTTCAGGTTTCCTTCTCATGGTAATTTCACAGAGAGTGTTTGATACAAGGATGCAATCAAAGTAGGTCCAGGAGTGGGGGGAAGTAATACAAGTCATTTTTTTGAGACTGGAGCTGTGGTTGTTAGGAAAACCAGAGCCTCCTTAGCACAGAGCACAGGCCAAGGATTGCAGCCTGAGCAGTGCTGGCTCTGGGGGAGAGGGAATGCGGCTGAGTCATTTTTTTGAGACTTCTTACGTCTGGAGCTGTGGTTGTTAGGAAAACCAGAGCCTCCTTAGCACAGAGCACAGGCCAAGGATTGCAGCCTGAGCAGTGCTGGCTCTGGGGGAGAGGGAATGCACCTGCAGCCAGAGCAGGCCAGGGCAGGGGGAAGAGCTGACCCCACTGACATGCAGAGCAGCAGCTCTCAGCACTGGCAGGTATGGAGATTCCAAAAACTCGGATTCTGCCATCCCTGCAGTGTCTTAGTGGGAGCCAGGGGTCTTTTTTTTTTTGTAAGGACTTTTCTGAATACTTAACTGAACAAATCCTTCAGGGCCTAATGCTCTGTGAGTCTTCCAGACTAGCAGAGTCACTGATGCATACAGAAGATAGAAAACTCTCAAAAATAAATTACCTGGGTAATTTCTAATTACAATTTAATACACGATTGTAATTTATCATACCTGAAGCAGAGAGAGTTATGAAAACCAAAGCTGTTTTCTCTGGGGGAATCTTTAATTGCTATGTGGAGCAATTCTGTGAGATGGTAATCTCTACCATGTGTTGGCTCACACAATTAAGGACTTTTTGCTTGTGCTTCTAGTACCTGGGAAAGTTGTCTCAGCCTAAGCAACCGCTTTCTAATTTGATTGTATATGACAGTATTAATGGTCCAGATGTTGATTCAGTGTATTTAAATTTGTTTATACTTACTTGGGACACATCCAGGATGCAGAGGAAACATGGCAAGTTTAATTAATTTCAAATTTCGAGCTCGTTTCCTCTGTTGACACTCGGCCTGATGTTAGGAGTAACTGACTGTGTTGTTCTTGGAGCCCAGGAACAGCTAATGGATCTGATACTTGTGTTCTTCTGCTTTATGTTTTCCTGCCATTCTCAGATGTAAACAGGCCAAGTCTTTGAGCATGGATTCAAACCCAGCCATGCAGTCACACCACTTGCAGTGTGTCAAGATTGGTCCCACATTCTCCTCTGAAATACTTTGGTTGGTTGGGATCAAACTGATCCCTGTTTCACATTACCTTGATTAATAGATGTGTAATTGCCTATAATTGAGCAATAAAGCTTCTACCATAGAGCAAGTTCCACTCCTATAGTCTGGAACTACCCAGTCAGAAATCCTGCAGTTATTGCCATCACTTCAAGAGTGTTGTGTTCCTCTTACACTGAATGAATAAAAATGACAACTGATCTCTCTTTTTGTCGATTAATTATCAAGTAAGGTTCTCAAAAAAATGTTTTCTCCTACTCAGCTAAGTCTATAGATGGTCAGGCCCTATTAATAAAATTAATTCTTTGCAATTTTGCCCATTATTTTGTGAATAATTTATCTGAAAATAATTGGTCCAGATTCTCAGATGTTTTTAATCAGAGAGCTCTGTTGGATGTTAACATCTTTCAGGACAACCTTGCTGTAGTGAAAAGAATGGTCTGTCCTGACACCCAGGAAAAAGATTTTCCGTGGCAGGACCTCAGCTTGGGTAAAGAGGAAGCTAAGAGCCTGAAGTGTGGACAGGCTACAGCAGAGGAACACAAAAACTCTGTGTGGACCTTGAGAGACAGGGTGAAAGCCACAGGGTTGTCAAGGGCAACAAGGAGTTCTACCACTGCCTTCCAGCAAGAGGTGAGCAAGACAAATGGGAGGCCACTGCTGAACGAGCTGGATCATTTAGTCACAGCAGGTGGAGATAAAGTGATGCTTTCTGGGCCTTGGTGTTCAGGGGATAGACCTATAAACTGGCGAAATGGAGATGTTTCATCCACCTGCAAAAAGGGCAGAACTCACTACTCAGCCTCACTTCTGTCCTGAGAAAATGCCAGAGCATATCCCCCACAGAGCCATTTGTAGCACACAGAGGCAACTGGGTGATGGGTGAGCTGTCTTTAAAGACTTCCACAACTCCATCCTGTTCCAAAGGATGGGTGTCCCCACCAGCTGCAGAAACCAGTACAGTTTTGCTAGGTGGTCACTAATCTCAGACAGACCTTTGATTTTATGTCCTTAGCACAAATACACATGTATTCCTAGCTAGAATACAGACCACATAACATGAGGACAGGTCCTTGGGCATTTTTGTCCACTGTGCTCAGAATATTTAATGCACACTTAAAAATATTTTGCTGGACATGTATATTCTTGAGCCTGAGTATGACATTTGCACATAACTTCAGAGCTCTTCAGAGTACTTTTAGAAATACAAGAAATACTTCAGCACTGCCTTGTCAGGTAAGCAGCTGATAATGAATGTAATGACATTGTACAAGAGGAATGAACTCACCATTTTCAAGTAACAGAGGTAGAACTTGCAATTTTTTGTCCTGTTTCA
>NW_008680799.1:43178-51998 GCF_000695815.1 Acanthisitta chloris
GTTCATGGTGTAATCCTCACTGAATCCACAAAGCTTGGTGCCTTACCTTGTTCACATCTAAATTGCTTACTGCATTCTCACCTCTTTCACACAGGTGATACTTGCACGGTTAAATTTGTACTTCCTTTAGAGGAAGCTGCTACCTTTGAATAGCTCTCTCTAGACTCATAGAGTGTCTCAAGTAGGAAGGGACCCATCATCAGTTCCAACCCCCTGCTCTCAGCACTGCCTACCACTGAACTCCAAGGAGGACTGAGGAGTCAACTGGTAGATTCTGTGTCTGGTTAAACACCAGATGAAGAGGTTTCTGTGTCTAGTCATTTCTTGTGATGCAGTCTCACCTGGAGCACGTCATCTCCTTGGGCACATGACTGAATGCTGCATTAATCATGGCATCTGCATTAGTCAGACACTGAGGTCACCCTTGCTAACAGCTAAATGTCAGCAGAGAAAATTCCACTGGCCTAATGGAACTTGCATTTAGAATAGCAATGTCTAACAAAACCTGATTCCCAATGTTATGGATTTTCTGTGTCAGTAAAGAAACCCCAACCTTTAATACTTAAACACAGTAGTATTTAATCTCCTTTTGCCAAATGGAAATGTACTGTGTTTTGTGAGTATGTATCAGCTGTGGTTAGCAAATATCACACGTTATTTCTGCTTGATGCTGGAGAAGTATAGAAAGGAGAATCATGGGGAAACAGCTCCTGTGCATCAGAGGAAATGTGCACGGGTAGCTCCAAACCCCTGAAAATATCTTTTCTTTTGGAATGCAGTGTCTGCACTCCCATTGAGTGATGTCAGTCGAAATTCCATTCGCTCTATGTCCAACAGGTATTTCAGTAATAGATCAGCTTAGAGAAAATACAGTAACTGATCATTTATTACCCTAACAAACCCCTCTTAATGGTGCCAGGAATAACTGCATATTTTCAGCAAGAAAAATAAAGGGATGTTTTTGCTGTGTAAATAATACATAGCAAACAGCAAAAAAAAAGCACAATCCAACCATCTTCTCTCCAGGGAAAAATAAACCCATGTAAGCCCAATTTGTGTAGAAAGATCCATTAGGCAGGAAGTTAGTAAGCCAGAGTCTGTCCTATGACTCTGAAGGGAATAAGTTAATGTTGGGAGTTTGGTGCCTTAAATAAAAATTTGCGGAAGGAACAAATTTAAGCATTTCATTATTTCTCATTCGAAATTTGCTCTAAAAACTCTTTGTCTGGACGAGCATTTCACAATACTAGTGTCTAAGCAGGAAGAACACCCAGTGTTGTAATAAAGCTTTTACTGTCAAGAGTTCTGAGCCCCAGCACTTCCCCCCTGGCCGTGCCCCCTGCCCCAGGGGCTGCAGAGCTGTGTCATTGGAGCACACCAGGAGCAGAGAGTGTGTTCTTCAGCACCCTCTGTCTGAAAGCTGGCTTCTCCACTGGGTTATGTGCAAGGAGATTTCTGAGCCTCAGAAGGCTGTGTATGCTCTGGATACATGTATGGTGTGCCCCCACTTTTATTCCACCTAGCACAGGGTCCCTGCTGCCCCGTCCTCAGGCACAAAGCTCTGCTCTGAGTGCCTGTCTAAAGGAGTCAGCTCCTGCCCAGACAGGAGAACGTGAAAGTAGTGGGATGCTGAGGGTATTGTGACACACTGAGTGTGCAAATTCAGTGCTCCTCACCTTAAGAAAATGGGAAAGGTTTGGTTGTCATACAATGAGTTTATGTGATTATTTGTGTTTCTGTGCCTGACAGAGCTCCAGAGGTGTTTGGCCAATGTTCTCAGGCACATGGTGTGGTTCTCAGGGGTGTCCTGTGCAGAAGTTGGGCTAGATGATCCTCAAGGGTCCCATCCAACTCTGATTATTATGTGATTCTGTGATTCTGTGGCTTTGAAGTTAATGTGGAAATATAGAATCTTCGATTCATGGCATCATTAGGTTGGAAAAGACATTGAGCCCAACTGTAAACCTAGCACTACCTAGTCCACCACCAAACCATGTCCCTGAGTGCCACATATGTATGTGGCTTACAAGAACACACAGTTCCTAATCAGTTGGCATTGTCTTCAGTTTGCCACTGAAGCTACAGCAATTGCATTTACTGTTACCTGTGGCAGGAGCAGTCTGAACTGTGTCCACAAAGGAAAAAACAACATGTGCAGGTTTTTCTCTGGATCATCAGAGCCAAAACTAGTCCTCACAAACTACATACCTTGTAAATAGCTCAATGAAAGGCAGTGCCAGTCCTGCTAGCAAGAAGAATTTGGCTGTTTTTCAGACTACAAGAGGTAGGATGGTCACACGTGACAGAAGAACACTCCAAAGATTCTGAAAACTGAATCGATGCAACTTTCTGAAAATGGAAGTCCTAAACAGCCTCAGAAAATTTCAAACCCAGAGAGTCCTTGTTTAGAAGATCACAGGGTCACAGATGGCTTAGGAATTCTACACGAGAAGACAAGGTAAGTTTTATTAGGCTGTGGTACCTAACTGGAAACAGAGCCAGGTGAGGTCACTGAGAGCCAGAAATACAGGAGTGATCCAGGAAGCTAAGCCAAGGCTGGAACACCTAGACTGGGTAGAGACAGGATCTCTCATTGTTTAAATTTCAGCTTTCGTTGTTTAGAACATAAATCCATCTATCTCCATCTAAAAAAATAGCTCAAGAAACCAAAGGAACTGAGCCAGATTTCCTAGCCTATCCAATGGGTCCTCTGGAAAGATTAGGTTTCCATCACAGCATACAGAACCTGTATTTGGGTCCAAAATATCAGTCAATTGTTTCTTTCATACTTTTACCCTTTTTCCTTTTTTCCCCCTCTTTTATTTTTTTTCCCTCATGTGCATCATGAGAGTATTAGAGCTGATCAGAACCCATTCTTAAATAGTTGAAGTTTATACAAAGAGCCTTTCTTGGAAAGAAATGAACTTTGCCCATGGCATAGAAATGGAGCAATAGTAAAAGGAGTAAAATAAATAAAACCAGGAAAAATTAAAATGCTTAAGGCCACTCTTAGTAAACTTCATGCAATGTGTTTACAAAGAGAACGAAACAAGATATTACCACCATGAAGTAAAATAAATTACCAAGGCAAAATAAATTCACTCCTTGCATGGGTGAAAAAAATGAAGCAATTTGATAACTCTAAGCTGAAATGGTTTGCTCTTGAAGAAAGAGTAAATTCAGGGAGTACTTCTATTAATTTCCCAAACTTTGTGATCTATAAATGAGAATTGTAAAGGAGTTCACAGATGATCTTTAAAAAGTGTCAGTCCAGCTGAAAGATATACATGTCTGGCAATAATCCACAATGTCTAAAATAATGTAGGTGCGAGGACAGTCCCTGCTAATGAAATGAGAGCTGTAATCAAGTATACAAAGGGTTACCAGGTGAAACTAGTGTTAAAACAGGTCTGGCAAACAGGCAGATTGGGACTCGAGGCAAGGTTCAGTCTGGCATTAGCAAATGCTCAGTCAGAAGGGCAGATTGCAAGGCAAGGTTCAGTGTGGCATTAGCAAATGCTCAGTCAGAAGGATCCTCAGGTGTGATGCTGGAGCCAAGCAAAGTTATGTATGGAGAAAACTTTGTCAGCAGAGAACTAACTCACAGCTTCATGGTTATCAGTAGCACTAACAGTCCTCTGTGTGCCAGAAATTGGCTGAAGGGGTGATGGAAGGAGAAGATACCGTGAAGGCAAGGTTCAGTGTGGCATTAGCAAATGCTCAGTCAGAAGGATCCTCAGGTGTGATGCTGGAGCCAAGCAAAGTTATGTATGGAGAAAACTTTGTCAGCAGAGAACTAACTCACAGCTTCATGGTTATCAGTAGCACTAACAGTCCTCTGTGTGCCAGAAATTGGCTGAAGGGGTGATGGAAGGAGAAGATACCGTGGCAAGCTGAGGAGCAGCTCTGCTGGAGAGGCCCTGGCGGTGCTGAGCCTGAGCCAGCACTGAGCCCCAGCAGCAGTGCAGCCAAGAGCATCCTGTGCTGCAGGAGCAGGAGCACAGTTGGCTGAAGGAGGGAAGGAACTATCTCTCTCTGCTTAGCACTTGGTGCTTCTATCCATGGAGCTTTTCAAGGCCTGACTTAATAAAGCCCTGAACAACCTGGTCTGATCTCAGAGGTGACTCAGCTTTAAGCAAGAGGTTGAACTAGAAACCCCCTGAAGTCCCTCTCACCCTTAGTTATCCTACAATCCTAATCAAGGGCAAAGGAATCATTAGGTTAATACAGTGACAGACAAAACGAGAGAGAGCATGAGGATTCAAAAGAGTCATCATCATGCTCTTTCCATGTTATTTATTTTGGAGGAGAAAGGTGACATATGTCCTATATGCATAGACAACAGAAAATTAACCCCAAAGACCTCTGGCTTAGAAAGATTTTAAAGGCTTATAAATAACTTAGGCAAAGGCTTAGCATTCATATCTTCTGACTAAAGTGAAATTCAGCAGAAGTCTGTGATCATCCCTCAGGTTGTGGCCTAAGACTCACAAGAAACAAAAGTCACATTTGTACTGAACTGCTCTGTGCCCTGCATCATTTCAGCAGAGGACCTCAGCAGAAAAGCATTCACTGCCATAGGAGTCCACCTGGCTACACCTACTGTTTCAGATCCCATACTGAAAATACAGGAAACTTAGAAGAAAGTGAATTTACAGGGGAACTGTATGTCTTACTGTGGAAGGAGAGTGTCAGCTGGGGATTGTGCAATAAGCCAAAAGCCATAGTTCTTCTTCAGACTTTCAAATAAAATGCCTCTTTATGATAAGAGAACCTAAATAGGTAAATAAATAAATCAATGCCTGAGTCCTATGAGTACTATAATCCTATAACTGACTGGGAGGAAGCCAATGTTCTTGGTCTTGCAGTGATCCTGAATGGAGGCTGTTGCAGGCTGAGGAGGCTTTGATCCACACAGCAGCTGACCCAGTAGGTTCAGGTTTGTGCTTTAGTCCATAGAGCACCTTTAGGACTGTGCTGTCCTGCATGAACCTTTAGACATGGGATCACCAATAATGGCACCACCAGCATGTCCTTGTCCTTATTGCAAAACAAAGCAGGATGTTTTCATATAAACCTCCTTTTGCTCAGCAGCAGCAATGATGAATAGAGCTGTTTACTTGTAGGAAAACCCAATAAAGACTGTAATGTTGGTGAATGTCACCATGGACAGGTTATGTGCAGTGCCCTGACCAGAGGTCCATCAGGTGCTGCATCATCACAGCTCTCCCAGCATCAGAATGTGTGTCCAATTTTGTAACTTAGTATATCTATTATGCAGTAGTTATATTTATTGGAAATCTGAGTGTCTTTCTTATTGGGATCCACAAACAACCAGCACCTCCTGGAATAAAACATCCCACAAAAGAAAAAGCTGTTATCAGACAACTACTGCTCAGTTAATTGTCAGCAAGACCAAAGAGCTTTAAAGCAGCTGATTTACAGTTTCTGCAGTCACCTAATAATGGCCTGCCCAGACTCCAGACACCTTATGTGCCCATTCTTGAGTAAGCAGCTTGAGGTCAGCCTAGTACTGATACTGACAAAGACTTTGTGTCACTGTCTACATGCACATCTTCAGAAAGGAAAACAGGAGGCTCAAGTTTGAGCATAGCCTAATAGAGGAGGATTCAGACATTGTCTCTTCTTTATCATTTGTGGCTTGTAATGACAGTAACCTAACCCATTCAATATCAGCAGCTCAGCTGGATGGTTCTAGAGGGATCTGGGGCTGCTCAGATTTTGACTTCACTACCACATACAGTGCTGGTTAGCTGGGATGCTAATCTGCAGCTGGCACAGGGCTGCATAACAGACAGAACACGTGGAAAGCAGCTCCCAGCTCTCTGCACACTCTCCAATCCCAAAGCCAACCCAGGGAAATAAAATGCATTAAAATCGGTGATTACATGGCTGGCAGATTTATAGTGGCAAATAAAAGCTAGAAGAAAAAAAAATGGGGCAAGGAGAAAGGAATCCTGTGAAGTCAGGTAATTTCTGGAAAGGTGACCAGCACTGTGGAGCTCCCATGGTGTTCTGTGGGGCAGGATGCAGTGTCTCCAGGGCCACAGGAGCTGCTAAAATAATACAGGAAACTAAAGAGTTACAAAGGGAAAGGTTTCACTTGGGAACAGAACAAGCAATAAAACTAGCCAGACACAATGTTTTTGGCTTGAGATGTAAGAGCAGGAAACTAAAGAGTTACAAAGGGGAAGGTTTCACTTGGGAACAGAGCAAGCAATAAAACTAGCCAGGCACAATGTTTTTGGCTTGAGATGTAAGAGAACATAGAACATTTTCTCACAAGAGTGTATGAATGTGTGAAGTGGGAAGCCTAGATATACTTAGCAGACATAAGCATTATTTCCCCAACAGCAGCTTTCCTCCTAGCCCCACTGTTTCCTGATTTGATTATGCCCTGAAGCACAATAGCCATTCCCCTTATAAGTGATTTTATTCATGGTGACTCCATATCAACATGCCTTTAATACTGCTACGCTGTTATATACCATGTGGCAGTTCCTTACATAGGTTATTTATACTGTAAACAAATGTCTTGTGCTCCTTCCCATGTAATTACACCTGGTATGCTGTGGTAGGCAAAACCACAATACCTTTTTAACCATTATTTTATATATATTCTAGTCTTTCAGGCTCTTTAATAGAGAGCTTTCCATGACTGTTGCTATTTTTATCATGTACTTTCCCTTACAACTCCACTGTAATATTATTCAATTATTTGTTTGAAGTGACTAGGTCAAACCTCCTTGTCAAGGCTTGGCATTGTGTAAGACATCGTGCTCTGGACAAGCACACGAGGCTGTCCACGTCTCCCTACAGACTCACCACCAAGATGACAGGCAAAAATAATTGGACAGCTTTGGGTTGTGAATAATGTATAGAGGGATACCAAGGATATTTCTGATGGATTTCCAACTGAATTGTTTAACATGCTCCGTTGGGCCAAGCAAAGGTAGGATTACTTGAGAGCTTTCACTTTGGTTATTCTGTTAATATTGGCTTGTAGGACTTCTAGTACCTTCTTGCAAACTCCCAGTGATGATGTATCTTGTGTTTTGCCTGACATAATTAACACTGCTTTCTTTTCAACTGAGCACAGTCTTCTCTGCTCTCTGTGGCAAAGAGCTTCCTCTTTCATAAACTATCCCATTGACAGAGTGAGGCTGTGAGAGCTTCAGAACTGAATATTCAAACCCCATAGCCCTACCAAAGCCTACAGGTTTTTGCATTTTGCTGGTATGACTGGAGCAGAGTTCATTTTCTTCATAGTAGCTGGTATGGGGTTGTGTTTTGGATTTGTGTGAATATAGTGTTGCTTCTGCTGTGGCTGAGCAGTGCTCACACAGCATCAAGGCCCTGTGTGCTCCCCACCAGGGAGGAGACACAGCTGACCCCAACTGACCCAAGGGAAATCCTGCCCCATGTAGTGGCATGTTCAGCAGATAGAGCTGGGGAGACAAGGAAGAAGGGGCAGAAATGTTTGGAGGGATGACATTTGTTTCCTCAAGTCACCCTCATGCAGCATGGAGCTTTCCTGGGCATGGCTGGACACCTGTCTGTCAGTGCTGAATTCATTCCTTGCTTTGCTTTGCTTGTGTATGCAGCCTTTGCTTTACTTACAAAGCTGCCTTTACCTGGGGTTAAACCACAAGCAACACAAGCCACCAATTTCTCCATGCTTTTAAAGGCCTGAAAGGGATCTTGCATTGGATGAAGAGAGAGATCTTTAAACTGCACCCAGAGATGTCTCCCCAAAACACAGAGATCTCAGCAGGTCAGATATCTATCCTCAGCACCATCGTGCTCCATTCATCTCCAGCTAGAGCCAACCTCACATCGTGTAGGAAACTCTTGTTTGCTATGGGCAGAGCACAGACTGGAGCCTCGAGCAAAGCCACCCGGGGTAACCACGGACTGCAGACCTCATCAGCTCTGCCATCAGAAACCAAACAGGGTGGCTAATTCTTCCAGAGACTCAAAACTTGAATCTTATCATCTGGGCAGAATTAAAATGGAAATTACGTGAAATCGATAAAGAAGAGGAAGACTGTTCAGATACTGGAAAGCGACAAAATAGATTCTAATTTATTCAGATTACAGAACTTTCGAAGTACAGAAATATGCCTTAATTCAAAGGAAACAGATGAGCTGCTAGCTAAAAATGGCAAAAAACCTGACCTGACTTTCTTGTCAGAAGGACGGATATTTTCTACAGTTTTTGCAATGAGCTAAAATGAGCAATTTATTTTGTATTTATTTGTCTTCAGACATGTTTCTATTTATGGCCACATCGGATGCTGAATGAGCCTCAGAATAGCTGGGCTGGGTTTGCAGGATGACTCAGTTGGATGGGCATGAAGAAGAGGGTGCAGCAGCTGCTCTGGTGGGGACAGGATGGCAGAAGTGCACCTTGTCACTCCCCATGGGGTGTCCCAGAGGCTTCCACGGACTCAGCTGATCCTGTCCCAGCAGGACATGGCTGAAATAGCCACAGTTAATAGTTGACATCCCTGCTGGTCTTATCAACTGAAAGGCTAAAGGCTAAGCAAACCATGGTGGAAGATATTATCTCTCAACTTCTGTGAGCACCAGGATTGGCCCAGAGCTGAGGGTGGCTAAGGGGGAATGATTCCATTGCAGCCCTGGCAGCACTGGTCGCTGTGCTCTGCAGGGGCTGTGGCTGTCCAGGGGCTGCAGGGCACTCTGAGAGGAGCCCCCAGGGCTGCCCCATGGGTGTCCAGGGGCAGCAGGGCACTCTGAGAGGGGCCCCCAGGGACGCCCCCTTACTGGCCCAGGGGA
>NW_008680799.1:52069-62563 GCF_000695815.1 Acanthisitta chloris
GCCAGGCACAGGTGATTCCAGCTGTGTCACACCTACTCTCACCAGGGCACGGCTGTGCCCCACGGCAGAGGTGGGGGCACCTCAGGGAAAACAAATTTGGGAAAGGGCCAAGCACCACACAGATTGTTGTGAGATCAAAAGGTGATAGAAAGAACCCTGTGAGCAGCAAGGTGGGACACAGGCAGAGGGAGAAGCTGCTCCGAGCACTGGAGCAGATTCCCCTGCAGCCTGTGGGGAGGACCATGGTGGGGAACTGAGCTGGGTTTGGCTGGGATGGAGTCAATGTTCTTCACAGTGGTTTGATGGGGCTGTTTGGGCTTGGTGCTGAATGTGGGGTTGGCATGACAGAGGTGTTTTGGTTACTGTTGGAGGGTTTGCCCAGGCTGTGAGTTTTGCATGTCACACAAGTGCTGTTGCACGCCAGTAAGTGCCTCCTTTTTCAGGAACTATGGCCAATCATCCCCTAACAAGCAGGGTAACTCGGTTTAAATGCCAACAGGGCTTAAATTAGAATTTACATAACTCACCCCTGGTAAGAGGCCTGTCAGGACTTTACAGCAATTTATAAAATCCAACAGACCTTTTATGCTTCCAAACATCTATAATGAGTGCACTTTAATTAGAAGGTGGGCTATTTTAGACCACAGTTTCTTATCAAGACACTTTCTGATAAGCAAAGGAGTGAAAATCCTCTTCCATTTATTTCTCCAGCAGTTCTCAGGGCTGGATTGAGCTGGCCAAGCCAGGTGGTTTCATTTTACAGGATGACACACCAAATGGTAAAAACACAGCGACAAACCTGTGAAAGTAGCTTCAGGTGAATCCTCACTCCTGTTTCACCTGTGAACCAACACACCAAAATCTGCAGTGAAGGTATGAATGCCTCAACAGTTACACTCAGTGTATTATGTTCAGCCAAATACCAACTTCTAAACAGGTCTTCAAACAAATCTAGTTTTTGTGCCTATGTTTCTATGAAGTTCTTCTTCAAAACCTGGACCTGCTTCTGAGCTAACACTGTGTCTGCTGCCAGGAGTCTATGAGATCCCATAGAAATGGAAAAAGTTCCTATGGCTTTATTAAAAACAAGCAGACAAACAAGCCAGAGCTATGCAATAGGAAGATATTGTAGCTCTCCCATCATTGCTTTTCTGTGCTCTACTGTCCCCAAGGAAATTATGCATTGAATGGACGTCAGTGGTACAGATGCTCAGCAGCTACTTCTGGATGCAGCTAAGAACAGACTGCTCTGCAATACTTTGAAAAATGAATTACCAGGTGTGCTTTTGATTTTGTTTTTTTTCTGCTTTCTCACAGTTCTATTTTAGTCTGGTAAAACTGTCCAAATTGCTTTCTCTTTACCCTGTTTTTGTAACTTCTGTATATTTGATATCATTCTTTTGTGATTAATGCTGTGGATTTGTACTAATTATGTTGCTTATTCTTCTGCTTTTTTAAAAAAAGTTTATCCACTGACAGCAATAGCTTCATCTTAACTGAAATGCTTACTCTGAAAATCCACAGTGAATGTTTGCCACCATACCATGTCTTAGGGTTACTTTATTCAGTTGATCACGTGGGGTTTTCCTCCTCACTGCAAAAGCATTTTCTATCTCAAATTTGCATCTTTGCTAACATTCTTTCCTTCTCTCAGTCTCATATTTTTTTGATTTATTGAGAAAAGTTTTGTATTTATTTACTGGCTTTAAGACTAATATTAACTAGTGATGAATCCAAACATTGTTATATGTTTAAGGATAATCCAATACTTGCCCAGACAAATATGTGAGGAATTCTTTAGACAGTGACACTCTCCAGCTGGAGCACAGTAGAAATGAGTTGCTCCCATGGCATGGTGAGAGTGAAGCAGTCACCTTATTGGCAGGTAGGGAAATGCTGCCCCTGGGGCCACTGTGGCCAGCTGAACTCTCTGCTGGATTAAAGCAAATATTGGTGTGAACATTTTAATTACAGAATCTATATTCTCCATCATTCTCTGTAAACCTATAATCTTCTGATGCTTTTCCCTCTGTGTCTTGCAGTTACTATCTTTTAGTCAATCAATATGAGCTTCAAGGGAGGAATATATTCTTCCCTTTGTCTGATCTCACACATGAAACTCTGTTGGGCTGAGTACCGAGTAGGCACCAGCAGGTTCCTGCTCTCAGTTCCAAGTTGGCCACCTCATTTTTCACATTTTGCACAAATACGAAATAAAAAAAAAAAAGTCATGAATCATCTGAATACGAAACAAAAAAAAAAAGTCATGAATCATCTGAACTGTCATTTCAGTACTGTTTCACTGACTTGGTATATCAATATTTTCAGCACAAGTCCCTGAAAGAAAACTAAAGCTTATGCTGAATCTAACTTCTATTAGGTGGAGAGTAAAAATGACCTCTGAGAAGCTAAGTTCACTGGACAACCAGGGATGTTGCATTTGCCACGATCCAGGCAACTTTTGACTTGATGCTGTACTTTTGAGAAGATCAACAAGTGAAACAAAGGAGTTTCATTGAATGCAGAATGGTAAGCTTGTTTAGTTCTGGCTCTGTGTTTGTCTTGACAGCTTCCCCTTAGCCACATCTATATGGAGTTAACCTATGCTATATTTAGCATGTTCATCTGTGTGAAGACAAACATTTGCTTGAATAAACCGACCAGAAGTTCTGAATGTGACATCACATTTGAAATATTGCAAACTGTGTTTTCACTAACCGAAGACTTGAAGTTATGTTGTTAGAAATTACTGGGATGTAGACAGAAATATGCAGTTGTTTCCCAGTGGATTTGTTTCCATAGCAATGAGAAGGTTATGATATTAGCAACTCTGTGGATATTTCAGATTTGGGTTTTCATCCCATTCCTAAAAACACCTTTTGGAACTAAGTTTTTTATTCTACTGGGATTAATCTAACTATGTATAGCAGCACAATCTATGACTGTTTGTCTTTGAAGACTGTGATATGGGAGTGAGATTTCTCTTAATTAGCTTAGACATGGAAAGTTAATTGTCCATCTAAAGTAATCATTTTAAAACCTTTTATATTCAATAGAAAAATGTGCACCGTTTCCAGAGCAGTTCTTATCACACAATAAACGTAAAATTGCATAGGATGAATTTTACTCAACATTTAGGGTTTGTTTTCAGTGCTGTGATACTCTGGAGTGTTGTTGGTGTTGCCTCTGCTCTGACATCTGGACACACACACGTCTGTTGCTTGAGGTAAATGATACGTTACACTGGAGACACATTTTGTGTGGTTTGAGCATTTTGCTGATGTGTGATCCCTCTCAATTACCCTAAGCTGTCTCAAGAAAAGTCAGCCTGTCCATATATAACTTCAGTCGAACATTGTGGAGGAAAAAATCCTAGGAACGTCACTGACTCAGCTCACGAATTCTCTTTCGTTGGGAGGCTGAGCTCAGCAGCACCTCAGATCTGCTCATGCCCTGCAGAAGGCAATCAGAGCATTTCTGGAGCCTAACTAGACCTCAGTGAAAAACAGGGAATGACGACTTTGGAGTCCTGAGAAGATGCTGTTACCACATGATGATCTCAGATACTGCTCTGGGACCCACTGAGCATATGGGAAGGAGCCACAGTGTGAGCTATTCCCAATTTCAGACCAGTGCCTTATCCCATATCTCACACACCCTGTTCCTGAGATGGACTTGTTCAAAACTCCCTGAGTATCAACACACCGTAATGAGCTGAGACTTTGGGAAACTGTGAGCTTTGAGTACAGTGGCTTGCTGGGAAGTACAGGCAGGTGAAAGGCAACAGGTGTCACTCCCTCGAATAAATTCATTTAGTGTCACTGCTGGTTTTGGTTGGTCTGGGTTTTACCCTTCTGTTTAGGGCCACAGGCAAGAGTGCCTGGAGCATTCACTGGGTGCTTTTACAGAGCTTCTTCCAGTCCAAATCATAAGTAAGATGGCTCATATTCCCTGTGCTGGAATTCCCTCTGGGTTTTCTGGGTACTCTGTGCAAATGGGAACCTTTCACATCCAAGGATAACATTTCTGCAGCATTTTCCCACAGAATTCAAACAGTAAATAAGTTCCATCTTTCTGATTTGTTATGCTAAAAGTCTCTAAGTTGTAAGCCATTAAAAGCTTTCCTAGCAACTCAGTTTCTTGAAGGAATCCCACAGTCTGATACTTATGCTACATTAGACTCTTTCCATATGTTTTGGGGGTTTGTTGTTTGTTTTAGAGATGTGTGAGTTTCTCAAGCTTCATTCTCCAAGGTAGAGAAAGCTGTTAAATAGCACTATCAGTTGCAGGGTGAAAGCTCTGGTCAGAGCCTCACACTTAAACTACAGTTGTTTTGGTAACAGTTCCTGGTTATCTCCATATGTGGGCAGGTTTTTGTGTGATGTGAACATGGAATTAACCAAGAACTGTCAATCTCCATATATAGACAATCACCCAAACACATTGTTTGAAGTTTCAGATTAATAACTCTTCAAATCATGCTGTAACTTCTCATATCTTTCCCACATAGGCATGTTTTGCTTAGTTGCTTTTTGTGCAGAGTTTCCAAGAAGCTTCTGAGGAATCTACCCATGTTCTCTTCTTCCATGGTGTCTTTGATGTTCAGAATAAGATGTTTCATCAGCTTAATTTCCCACAGAGCTTAGCAGAGGTGTCCTGCAGAAGCATGTATCACATTGTTCACACAACCCACTTGTGTCTGAAGAGAAGGAATCTTTCTCGAACACTTTGGCTGCAGAATGTACAGAACCTGTTTGGATAAGATTTGGAAACTAGGGGCTGCCAAGGAAAGCTCTGAGTATGACCACTGGATTGAAAAATGCGTCTCCTAGCAAAAGAGTTCAACATTTTGGCTTGGTTAACTTGCTAAAGGCAACGGTACCGTATGACTTGCCCTCAGACATTGCCAAATGACTATACAAGGAGCAGAAATGTGATGGTGAAGGGCACTCCAATCCAACATGGAGAAATGGTACAAGGGCCAGGGACGATTCCCAAGTGACTCCAGGCTGGAAAGGAAGATACTGACACTTCAGTGACATGGTTAGCTGCTCATTAAAGCACCTGAACACATGTGCTGGAAATGTTTTCTAGCAAGAGTAGATCTTTTTCCAAAAAATAAGAATAAATGCCTAATAAAAGTAGGCATCCATCAGTGAACTGTACAGGAAGGATAAAGGGCCAGTGCTCACCCTAGGAACTCAGAGTATGGTCCCAGCTTCTCTAGCCTGACCAGAAAATATGTTTTGGTGAAAGAGAGACAAAGTGAAAGGAAACTGCCCCCTGTGTGGGTTTCAGAGGTGTACTCCTTCAGGGAGAAAAATTCTGTTTGAGGTATAAACTGTGAAAAGGTTCTCAAGGCCATGACAAACTGATGAGCACTTTGGGCTATGATAGCTATGTGGGCAACTAGTTTACTTCTGTTTTCTGTCTCAGATTTGTCCTTACTGCTAAATAAAGAGTATTTTTGTTCTAAGGAGCTATTTGGCAGCTGTGTGACACATCATGTCTCCTGAAAGGTGCACAACATGCCACTGAATTCTATTGAACAAGAAGAGGAGCAAAAGTTCAACTTAAAAGGTACCATTAGCTTTTTCTGGTCCAGTGAGGGAATTCCAAGTACTCACCAGAACATTGTTTGATGTGAATATCTGGATTAATGATTGTCTGGGTAACTGTGACAATGATTGGACAGCTCTGGTTAACCAGTCTTGGCAGAGGTCTATCTTCTTTTCTTTAAGGAAATGCTTCAGCACAAGCTTTTATTTTGCCTTGCTGTGGGTGTGTTTTCAGTGTTCCTTCTCTTCCATTCCTTCCTTCAGGACCTCAGGCACGACAACCTATAGTATAAATAACCAATCAAACTTATAGTTTGGATAAAAATTATCCCAGTTTCTTGTCTCAGGTAATATTCAAATCTTCCTTTTTTTTTTTTGATACATAGACTAAGCAAACTTTCTGTTGCTTTTTCCTTCTCTAAAGGATCAGTCTGTCAAATGGAAATAATAACTGTGTTATTTCTACCTCCTTGTTTTTCTTTTGTTTGTTTGTTTGGCTGTTTGTTTGGTTTTGGAGTGGGGTTTTTAATTGTTTTTAAATTTTTGGACTTGCCCCTCATAACACAACAAATTTTCAATAGCAATTTTCCCAGAATACATCAAGTGACTCTCAATCCAATCAAGCTCTGGTCTGTGTTGTGAATATGATTGATTGAAAATCTAGAATTTGTTTCAAGCTAACAAAATGGTTTGGGGGCCAAGATGATTTTTTCCTACTGTGTCCAGCTAAAGTCTGCACAGAAGGCAACATATGCCATTTGTTTCTATATGCTTTGTTTGTCTGCAGGATTTTGTACTTCACAGCTGTTAGCAGTGAAGTTAGTCAGTTTGTCACAGTGCAGTACTTTGAACCTCAGGAACAGAACTGATGGACAGTTCAAATGAATGTTTGGCTCAGAGACATCCTGATGTTGAGAATGATGGTTTATAACTCCCAATATGCTTCTCCATCTCTAGACAAGGGAGGTGACAAAGAGTCTGCCTGAGTGCCAGTTCATTACATGGCATTTCTGTGTCCCAGTTTCACTACAAAATTCAGATTATTTTTTTTTTTCAGATTGGAAGCTAAGCTGAGCAGGAAATGAAATAAATGAGTGCCAGGACATCCAGTTGTTCTTACCATGGACTGGAACAGCAAGATCAGCATAAGAGAATTCCAGCAACTCATCTGTTTAATTGTACAACTGGGACCCATTTGGCAACAGGTCTCCCAGTCACACCAAGGAACTGTTCAGTTCACAGGCTAATTCCTATAACACACATTCAGCATCACTCCTACTTTTTCTTCCACCTGGAGATATATATCCTTATCACATTTCTCAAAGGCCCCACGGTGTGAGAGTGCTACCCAACACAGATCCCATCAGATCAGCAGTTATGTTCCTTCTGATAAGCCAAAACCATGTGATAAATAAAAGTTTGCTAATCTCTTGTGCAAATGATTCCCAGATTTGTGTTCCATTTCCCCACACACAGGGTTTTGCTCTTTCTAACCCATTGAGAAATGAACAGGAAAAAGGAATGTACTTCCTGCACTGACCAAACCTCACAGACAGACACCTCATTTCTCCTCCCCAAACCAAAAACCATCAACCAACAGAGAAATGTAGAGGCAAATGAGGCAGCAAATGTCAGTACTCCATGTGATATGTATTTCTGTCGCCCCAAGCAAGTGAGAGAAAAATCTAAGTGTGAATGGCTGTGAATAGATTGAGTAAAACTGTGCCCAGCATACAAGTGTGCTGCAAACATGAGTCCCCCATGGTGAGTGCAGCAAACACTGCCAGAGTGTCAATGGCTCTTCTCTAGGCTGTTTATTGTCTGCAGACAAAAGCTCAGCCAGGCAGACAAATCATGATAATTATAGTCACTTTGAGGCTGTTACCTGGAATGAAATCCACCCCCAAGCTCCACCTGAGCAAACAGCTCCTTCCTAACAGGATTTGTTCAAAGGTTAGTTTCCTGTGGCAGATGAACCTGTGATGAGCTAGTCAGGAACCTTTTTGTTTCCAAGTACTTCTTGAACGTTCTCCACAAGCACTTCACAGCTTTCTATTTGTGCTGTGTGAACTTTGAAAATCGACATATCTGGAGATGTTCTTTGTAGGTGTGACATGACCCACCTGAGTTAAGCACTTCATTTGTGCCTGTTTTTAAGCACTGAGCCCTGGGATCTGGCAGAGACAGGTGGAGATCTCTGGGACAGTCCTGGGCACAGCAGTTTGGTCACCACATGTGATGGGATTTTCATGAGGCACAGGCAACTTTAGGTACTCAAATCCCATTCTCTTGGTGGTGTTATTCAAACAGCACATACATAGAAAACCCCAACAAATTACATAGTCAGCAGTTCCCACTCTGTTTGCTTTGAGGTTTACTCATTGCAGATGACATGGTTTCTGATGACTAAGATTTTAAGATAATCTCCAAGTTATTCTGTTCTAAAATGGGTTTTTTGGGGGATATGCTTACAAATGTCATGTCTGTGGTTTTACTTTGACAGCTCTTACAGAATAATGTATTTTATAACTTAAAGGTCTTCTAAAGCTTGTGGGGATGAAATATGTAAAAGCTGCATAGGTACAATTATTCTGCAGTAGTACAGATGGATATTGTAATAACAGGGAATTTCTTGATTATTTTAACTGTTTAGAAATCATCTCATTTATGTTAAAATACTTGGAAAAATATGAAGGGGAAGAAAGTGAATGGGCAAGTTTTCTAAGTCTTCTGTTACTCAATTCAGGAAAAGGGTACAAAAATCCAGGCAATACTGGGAGTTGAAGACAGGCTTACATCTTACAGCAGTAGAATTACCTTTTTCATTTTTCAGACTATTAGAAAAGAAATTGGCACAGGGGAAAAAGTGTGTTGTAAAAGTAATCTAAAGGAACAAGTCATTCACTGAAAATTAGTATATAACACTCTCTATTTCAACATTGTGAAATGGCTTCAGCTACCAGCCAAACACCCTCACTCCCCTCTCCTGAGGCACAGAGTGAAGACAGGAGGAGGGAAAGAAGCCTCATGGATGGAGATAGTGATATTGTAATAGGGAAAGCAAAAGGTGTGTGTGCAAGCCAAGGAAAAGGAGGAATTAATTCACTACTTCCCCTTGGCAGGTGTCCAGTCCCATCCTGTAAAGCAGAGCCTCGTGTAGCAGTTACTTGCAGACAGATGTTGTTCCCATGAGCAGAACCTTATTCCTCCTTTCCCTGAGCTTTTCATTCCTGAGCTGGACAGCAATACTTTGGAGACTGTCCCTGGGGTGGGGTGGGTCTGTCCCAGCTGTGCTCCCCTTGCCCACCCGAGCTGTCCCCTTCGTGTCACACAGTGTGGGCTGGTAAACAGTTGACATTTGGGTTGAGTGAAGGTATCTCTGTCAGGGCTCCTCTGGTTTTCAGTGTCTCCAGCCACGACTGGAACAGGTGCAGACTGCATGAGAATTCGTGGTGCATTCAGGGAATCTTCCATGTGTTGCTGCTGAAGAAAATATTCCAGTGAGACCTTGAAAATATCCATCTCTCTTTAGAAACACAGGGCTCAAAGGAACTCTTTGGAGAGTGATGGCCTTAAGGATTTTGAGAGATGCTTTACTCCTCCACATTATGAGATGCTACTTCCATTTTCACTAGGCTGAATAATGTGCCTTTTGCCCTGAGGAGAAGCCTGGATTTCTGATTTTGGAGAACAAACTCAGCTGTTTGGGTGTCTAGTGCAGTTTTGTCACACACATAGAGTGCACAGAAACCTTCCCAAAGGACAGAATATGGACCCCAGTCTAGAATGATTCTGGTCATTTTGCTTCTGTGGTCAGTAGCACAGAGAATTAAGCATTCAGAACTAGGCACAATGTGGAATGTTGCCCAGGTTTCAAGCTTCACCAGTGAAGTATGGGATGGCAGCAGTGGATGCTATTTGGGGAAAGATATGAGCTCATTAATATTAGCCACTGGCAGCAATTCAAAGCCTGCCATGCAAGTTGTCTCTTCACTCCTCAGCCTAGTTTCTGACTCACAAAATCCCATATTTCATTAATGAACTGACCTATTCAGCCCCTGGCAGTGGCTGCCAGAATACACCTAGCTAACTAAGCAAATAAACATTGAAGCCAGAGAATATATCCTTGTCCTTCATACTTCTACACAATCTCTGTGCTCTACAACTACTCAAATTTTCATCTTTTTGCTTTCTTTGTGTTTATTAAATCATGTCTCTGTCTCTTTTTTCCCCCCCTCCTCATTGTAAAGGAGTTTTTAGAGAGAAAACTATTGTAGGGCTGCTAAGTCAGGTTACTCTGCAGAGGAAGAATGCAGCACATTATACTAATGGAATTCTGTGAAGTTCTAGTATTTTGACCAGCTGAAAGTGGAGACACACTTGAAAGGAGCCTCATGAGAGGAGATAGAAGACAGCCAGCAGAAAAAGGAGAACCAGTGCATGCAGCTGTACAGTCTATGCCAGGGCTTTTAGAAACCATTGTTGCTGTCTGGAAAGGACTTTGATGTGAAATCGAATTAAGGAATGTGCCTCTCATCTTACCACTCCACCAACGTCCTCATCTCACCCCTCCACTCACTTCCAGTCTGTAAGTTACACATGTGCAATGAGCTCTTTAAAGCATTTAACTACTTGATCACACCAAGTCATGTCACCCTCAGTCACTTTTTTTATTGTTATTGTACAAGATCTGAGAAAGATGCACCTGTAAAATGAAGCTCCCTTGGTTCCAGCTGCAGAGCAGTGTTTCCTGAGCTGCTCTGGACACGAACCCTCCAGACACAGCAAAGGGGGAGCAGTGCTGCTGTCCCCAGTGAGATGCTGTGAGAAGAGGCACTGGCACATTAACCTGCCTTTTCTGCCCCAGAACCTGAGCTTTTCTTTGCTCACATCTCTGCTTTATGTTGCTCAGCAGCAATTCAGCTACTCCTATCAC
>NW_008680799.1:62602-63814 GCF_000695815.1 Acanthisitta chloris
CAGCACCAGCCCAGAAAAGGGACCTGTCTTAGGAGAGGAGCTATTTTTGCCTAGAAGGATGTTTCCAAACAGGAGGATATTTTGGGGACGTGGTGGTGTGCTGTGCAGGCTGCTCCATCAGTACAGCATCCTGCTGAACCCTTGTTTACTTATTCAACATTTTGATCTCCTAAATGCAAAGCTGCCACCAAATGGGTTTAGAATTAGCAGCAGTACCTGCAGTGATCTGTCTTTTCTCTCTGGTGTGTTCTTTCCCCTCCCATCACACATGTCCTGCAGGCAGGAGACCCAGCCCGAGGATGCAATTTGGGTTTGTAGCAGCTTTCAGGATTTCACAATTTGCTTGTGGTCCAGTGCTCCATGAGTAAACATCTGGTGGAGACATCACGTGAACAACAGAATGTGAAAGTGGAAATGGACTTTTTCAGGCTGAGGAAAAGGTTTCTGCATCTGATTTGTGAAAGACTTTTTCCTGTTTTTCCTGACTGAATAACAGGCAAGAATTTCATCTGAGTTTTTGCTGACCTGCAGCAGGGATGTGAGTTCCTTCCTTCCCACCCCTCTGCAGTGGTATTCATTTCACTTGGCCTTTTAATTATTTGGGGCTGCTGTTCAACATTTTAGCCCAATTTAATTTTTCAAAGTATCATATGATATATAGCATGCAGCATATTAAGACTGTGAAAGGAATGTGTGTGCCTATGCTAATATAAACAAGAATTGATGGACAAACTAATGCATATCACTATCAAGCTACATAAATTCCAAATTTGTGGAGTATTACTGAATTCTAATTTTTTTTTTCGCAAAAAAAGTGAAGTCAAAAGTATGTTTCTAGCACTAACTTTCCTTCCTGGGATCTCTAGTATTTCCCTTTGATATTGCATGTTTAAGTGATCTTTGAACTTATGAAGTATATTGTGACTTCAGAGATGGATATGCAGCTCATTCTAACAAGGCCTTGACCTGTGTGAGCACTGCCCAGCACTAAGGAAACCATCCCTGGGTTAGCAGCACTATTTCAGCACAAATCCCAAACACACACCCATGCTAGCTACTGTGGAGAAAATCAATCCAGCCAAAACCAGCACAACACATCAGGAACTTTACTGGATTTTTTGCTGCCTTGCAGATGTGAAAAATCAGTGGACAGCGAAGATGGAGGTTCTTCAAACAAGAAACAGTAGAATGAACTTTTCTTCCTCCTTGTGT
>NW_008680799.1:63834-75346 GCF_000695815.1 Acanthisitta chloris
TTGTTTGCACTCATCCTGTCCACTGAAGCAAGCATAAGGTATTGCCTCTGTTGTCACAGTGTTTTGCAGTCCTGTCCTCTCTCAACTGACCTCTCTGCCACCTACCCAAAACACAGTGTCATCTTTCTCTCTCCCACTTCAGCCCCATGATTCCAACTCTTCTCGACTTGTTAAATTGTCAAACATACACCATTGTGCTTTCTCTTACAATCCTCCCACACGGAGGACTGAATCCTTAAAAATAAATACAAAACCAATTATTTTGCCAGGACCAGAAAGAGCTTTCAGGAACTGAGAGTGGAGTCTGAGAGACTGAGCAAGAGCATGGAGTGTGTAGCAGAGAGAAGGAAGCCTGTCCTAGAGCTTTGGTGCAGAAGAAACAGGTCCCAGCCTGGCTGTGGGATCTGGAATCAAGCTGCCAGAGCTGACTCTCAAGGTGAAAGCTCTTCAGGTGGAAAGGATGAGTTTTTCTCACTGAGACAGACAAGGGTTATGGTTGAGGGTAAGTGGAACAATGAAATCGTGTTTGAAGTGCCAGAAAGAATGAAAACCTTCCTTGCACACTCATTCTAACAGCACACACTTTTCCCCAGTATTTTGGTGAATTATTTCTTCTGCTCTCTCTGGAGCTTCACAGTAAAAATGTTAATTGGCTTCTTTGGCAGTTCATTCAGTAAAGTCACTGTCACAAGACCTGCATTAAACTGCAACGCATGCTATCTGTTTGGGACAGAGGAATAACAAGTTTCTTGACAGATAACTAACAGGACTACTAGAAATTACATTCTTAGTCTTGTAGAAGGAAACCAGTGTATAAACATAGCAGGCACAGTTGGTTTTCTGCCCAGTCTTTGTATGTATCACTAAAGTCTCTAATGATCTATTTTATCACTAGAATTTGCAGTTCTTATGCATTAGATAGTAACTGTCTTGTAGCCCTAAATTCACAGCAGAAAATACATATTTTTAAATTAGCTGTGTATTAATTCATTGAGCTCAAATAAGAAATAGTTGCTGAACAACAATTTCTTTAGTTTAGCCAATGTCACTCCCATGCAAGTTTTTTTTTCTTCTCCAATTTCCTTCTGTATTTCAAATGTCATTTCCTCTCAAGGCTTTTAGTTTTGATGCAGTTGGTATATACCACAGCTGGAATGATGTTGTTCCTGGCATGTGCAGTGCTGGACTGAATTGGAATCTTGCAGAATCAATGCATGAGGCCATAAGATTTCCAAATATTATTACTGGGGTTCTTTGATTCTGTTGTTTTTGGGTTTTTTTAAATATGCATCCATAAACTGTTTAAAGTGTAGATGTGCTCAGTATTTTCTAAAATTGCACCTCTTGGTTCGAGTGTCCATAGGTGTTAATGCCCTTTGGAACTTCTAGGACTCATGAACATGACTTGATTTCTGAGCTCATCCCAATTTCTTTCTACAGACTTTACTCTTCATAAAGTTCCAGCAGGCATGAATGAAACATTAGAGTATGGTCAAGTTTATAATCTACAGCGGAAATCACACTGATTTCTGCAAAGCTACTTCTAATTTATAGCACTACAAACTGGAGCCCAACTTGAGCAGATGGCAATAATCACTGATGGTAATACATTTAAAGAAAATTATATCGAAGGAGGTTGTGTGGCAACAAATCACCCGAGGAAGTCAGGGAGATGAAATTTATCCCTTTGTCTGAGGATGTCTCTGTGCTGATGTGCCTGTTCCCAGATGGGTTGTACACTCTCATGGATTTCGTGTGCTTTGTTCTGGATAGTTCAATGGAACTGAAAGTTAAAGCTGGACACAAAATGATTTTTCAATCCCCAAAGAATATTTTTTAAATATTTCGACATTTTTCCCAGACTAAACCAGAATGAAAAATTGGACTGTCAAAAGAGTTTAAGAACTGAAATTAAAAGATAAAGAACAGATTTTGTATAAGAAACAATAAATAGAGTTTTGGGGTGATTTTCAGCCTAGGAAACATATCTGTGCTGGCTATGCTGAGAGCTGCTGAGAAGGCAGACAGGCAGTTATTCACTGCTTCAAATCAAAGCATGTTGGGAGCATGAGATGAAGCTTGCAAGTGGCACAAAATGTGTAGTTACACTTGAAGTGCTTCATCAGAAGATGCTGAAGAAGCTAAAAGTTTGCATATGTTCAAAAAAAGAGATTGTATCCCAGAAGAAAAGTTCCCCAAGCTTATGAAATGTTTGGGAGTCACTGAGCAATGAATTCCTGCACTGCCAAAGGGAGTCTGAAGGAGCAAAATTGTTTTCATGTTTGTGTACTCTCTCCAAAGGATTTACCATTCAATACTTTTAATATGACTTACCACAGACATATATTTCTCTATTTTTATGTTTACCACGTGTAAAATGCACTCACACAGATGAACATTACAATTACATCAAATTGGATCGTTTCCTCCCACTAATCTTGCCAAAACCTTTTTCTGGATGCTCAATGAAGTATTTTTCTTAGTTGCTGTAAGAAAGGTTCTCTTAATCAGGGAAAAAAAACACAGATTTTTTTCCTGAGAAAATATTGTAACAGAACATTTCAAAATTTAAAGAAACAACATGTATAGTGATAATGTAAATTTGTCAGAAGTTTCCCTCTCTGATAAACTCTATCAATTTGGCTAAGTTGGTGTTTCCAAGGAATGAAATACCAATGAGAATATTTCAAACTGTTTCTTAGTTTAAGTTATGAAGCAACTGTTAATGTTGTAGCAATTCATCTGAATTAAAAAATTCCTTAAATTTTGGATATCATTGGAGTCATTAGATATCATCAGCACTGGATAATGTAAGTTTCTTCAGTTGTTTGACTATTTCCTAGACACAGATCAATATAGAGTCAGTGTCAAGCACCACCACCAAGAACTGTGCAAGTTAGGCAACTGTTGGGAAACAGAATCTGCTGTTATAAACCAGCCTCAAGCCAAAGGTTTTGTTCACTGAAAATACACTTGCTTTAAGCAGTGAAGTTGAACATGTTTCCTTGGAAAGTGTTTAATGCTGCAAATCAGCAGTAGTAGTCAAAAAGGCTGAATCACAGTCATTCATAATCCTGTCTTGGAGTTTAGACTGCAGTTTACCCAAACTAGTTTCAGATGAGCAAAGTATTCTCCATTTCTCTCCGGCACATTGTGGGTTTCCAAGCCCTGGAGAATAAGCTCCCTTATTAGGTAGCTTTCCAAGGTCACATGTAATTTGTGAGGATTTGGACAATCAGACTCTTTAAAGCTGGCTGGTATTTGCAGGGATACAATGCAGTGTTCAGAGAAAGCAGAGGAATCCCATCTTCTTCAGGGGATTCCATCTGGGTGGGATTTACTAGGGACTCCAGCTCAGAGGGCTGTGACCTCCAGCAGAACAGCATGACCATGGTGCTGCCTAAGGATGGAGCAATCCAGCAACACAGACCCTTCCTGGCTCCCTCCTCATCCCTGTGGCAGTGATACAAACACAATCATGTCCCAGGCAGAAAACGAGCCACGGGCTTGGACGGCATTGATTATTGACTGGATTAGCAGAGGGCAGAGTTTACATGCAGCATCAATTAGAAAATACTTGGCAATGAAAACAAGGCCAAAGGCCTTTCTCTTTTATGGCCAAATCCTGCTCACTTTCCTCACATGAGCAGCTCTAATGAAGTCAGCTGGAGCTCAGTGATTTCACTCCAATCCTTAAATCTCTCCTAAGCTGTAGCTAAGATTTGAAAGTATTTTAAAGGGAAACTTTTAACCTCTGTCCCTAGTTACAAATTTGGCTGTTTCCCTTATCAACCTTTTCTCAGATCACCTTTCTTCAAAAGCTCTAAAAAAGCCCTCCAGATATTTTCATCTCATTCTTTTTCTTTAAATACCATAATTCATACTTATTTCCCTCACTTCTGTTATAGGTTTCTCAGACATTCAACGTCATAGTCATCAGAGCTGCTCTTTGACCTTTCCCACAATGGAGCAGGATTCAGAATTACCTAAGGCAGGCTCAGGTTTCCTGTTAGAAGATCCATTTCAGCCCTTTCTGTAGGCTCTGCTGTGCCAACAGAGGCAGTGTTCTGTCACACACAGAGCTCCACAGCTGGAGCAAAGGAGATGAGCTGTGTGATGTGCTCTTGGTGCATGGTGTTACTGAGAGGGTGCAAGTGCTCCTCGATGAGTTACCTTACCATAAGGTAGTAATGGCTCAGAGCTCAGTTGTTCTGTCTCGTGGCTGAGCAGCTCTGTGCACACTCTGGTGTGAGTCCCCTGGGGGAGGACACTGCTGCTCTCCTGCTGCTGCCTCTTCCCTGAGCACTCAGAAGACTATCATAGAATCATTGAATGGCTTGGATTGAAATGGACCTTTGAGATCACCCAGTTCCACCCCCTGCCCTGGGCAGGGACACCTCCCCCAGCCCAGGCTGCTCCAGCCCCATCCAGCCTGGCCTGGAACACTCCAGGGATGGAGCAGCCACAGCTGCTCTGGGCACCCTGTGCCAGAGCCTCAGCACCTCACAGTACAAATCTGTTCTTAATGTCTAATCCAAACCTGTCCTCTTTCAGCTTGAAGCAATTCCCCCTTGCCCTGTCACTGCATGTCCTTTGAAAAGTCCCTCTCCGTCTCTCTCGTAGCCCCTTCAGGTACTGGAAAGCTCTTCTAAGGTCTTCTTGGAGCCAGATCTTCTCCAGGCAGAGCAACCCCAACTCCCTCAGCCTGTCTGCACAGCAGAGGTGCTCCAGCTCTCTGGGCATCTCTGTGGCCTCCCCAGGACTCATCCAACAGGCTCCTGTCCTGATCTTTGGGAACATACACACTCACCCTCCCCAAGGGAAGAGGAGCCCAGAGATTCTTCTCCTCACGCAGAGTTAGCAAAAGTTTGTCATTGGTGATGGTTGCTAACATTAATCATAAATAGCAATACAGATTTAACCTCTAATTTTGCAACGGATTCCAATGACTTTGACTTGCTAATTATCAGGAAATCCTCCTCAATATGCTTGGAGATGGTATATGATGCCCTGTATTTAAATAAGAGAGATTACTATCCAACTAGGACCTTGGGCTGTGCTTTTTAAGAATACAGTGCAATCATGGCAAACTATTTCATTGGCAAAAATGTTAGACCATTTTCTTGCAAAGAACTGAATTACTTGGAAACTGTTCAGACCCAACACCTTACTAATACTTGGCTTGTCATGTAACAGTTCTCTGTGATTTCTTAAATACCTCACACAAGCTTTTGGACTCAATGAAGAATGAGCCACGGGACAAATTATTTTGTTGAGGAAAAGCAGGAGAAAGAAACCCTGATTAAGACTCTTGTACCAGGCTTTTCTGTTTTCTGCTGTGTATAGAGAGTTTGCAGACCCAACACCTTACTAATACTTGGCTTGTCATGTAACAGTTCTCTGTGATTTCTTAAATACCTCACACAAGCTTTTGGACTCAATGAAGAATGAGCCACGGGACAAATTATTTTGTTGAGGAAAAGCAGGAGAAAGAAACCCTGATTAAGACTCTTGTACCAGGCTTTTCTGTTTTCTGCTGTGTATAGAGAGTTTGCAAACCAAAAAAAAGCCCTGATTAAGTCTCTTGTACCAGGCTTTTGTGTTTTCTGCTGTGTATAGAGAGTTTGCAAACCTTCATCTGGGCTTCAGATATTAAATTCTGTGTGTGAAGGAAAGTAATATTTCACTACAAGACTAAAGATGGCACAAAAAGGTTTAAACACCCCTTTTGCTTCCATTGAAAAAATAATTCATTAAATCTGAAGTAGTTTTGAGAAGCAAGTATGCTAAAATACTGGGTTTGGTTGGGGATGTTTCTTGCTCAAAATCTATTAGAAAGAAATAAAGAGTTAAGCCATACCATAATTTGAAGTTGACTTACAGTCAGGTTGCTTGCTTGAGCTATGGGAGAAAAAAATCCAGATGCACAGGATAAGGACCTAAACAAAACTGGGTGCCCTAAAATCATGTTTTTAGAGAAACACAATTTTTTCAGGATTGTCTTTTTGTTTGGTTGGAGTTTTTTTGTTAGTTAGTTAGTCTGTTTTAAATCCTGTTTTCTTCTGCATCAGAGATAGCACACTGTCCAGTCCTTGCCATTTTGGAGGATCAGGGCTGTCTCCTACCTCCTCTAGCAGCCTCAGCTCCCATCAAAGGCAGTAACTGAGCTCACATTAACCTCCCAAGTGTGTCTGGCTCCAAAGGCTTTGCAAAATGTCTCCACCCAAACCCCCCTGGCTCCCCAGCTCCCGTGTCGTGGCAGGAGTTGTCGTCTAGTTTTCTTTACACACCAGCAAAGCACCAGAGAGTTACACTTTGACTCGTGATGCTGCTAATATGTCTGAAGTCTTCATAGCTCTAGGACAAAGAGGTGAGTCCCATCCATTTTGTCCTGTCAGCTCCTTTTCTTCCAACACATCACCACCTGATGAAAATACTTTGTTAAGTGCTGTAGGTGAAGGCAGCATGGGCTGTACATGTTTGGTTACTCCTTTTTTATCTCACAGCTGATAGTTAGGCTTAAACATGTCTCTTAAACATATTATTTTTACAGCTTTTGAAATTTAAGTGCTGTGGAATCTGTCTGTTGTTCTGGCAGTCTGTAAATTTTACAAGGGATCAGTTGCTAATGTATTGGCTTAAAGCAACCCTGAGGATTTTTATAATGGCAATAAGAGCATTTCCAATCTGACTATAGGTAGTTCTTTGGATAAAACTCTGTTTTGCTGCATGTATTTGTTAGGCCTCTCAGAAACTCATTTAGGCATTCATTCCTCCTCGTTGCCTTAAAATTGCTTCTCTTCAGTAAAACCAGGAGAAAGTTACATAGCAAAATAATTCAAGTCTGGATGTTCTGTGTTTATGTTACCTCCACTCTGGAACCCAATCTCTAGCCAAGCCAAGACTGGGCTGCTCCATGCTGAATTCTGTGCATCCTGGTTGTTCCAGTCTGAGTAATTAGTTGCAGGAATCATCAGCCTGGAAAGGTTCATTAACATGGTATAAATCTGGAGTAAATTGCTATCAATTCAAAAAGTCTGGGCTCGAAACCGTGTGCTTGAGATCAAAATCAGGTTCACAGTTTCACTCATTTCTCGTACGTGGTTCATTTCCCATCTCATCAGTGCTGAGCTGTTAGTCTGACCCAAGAACCCAACGTGGCCTGGCACACGTTTCTCCACAGACACAGACTCACACTCTGTATGTGCAGGTGTGTGCCATGTGTTGATGTGTGTGTGCAGCTAAAAGGAGGAAGGTGACTGAAAAAAATTAGTCCCAAACGTTTTGTATGTTTGTGGGTCATCTGTTGGTTTGTGGGTTTCTGTTTGCTGGTTGGTTTAGGGGTTTTTTTCACAGTATAAAGCAATTATTCCACTGGGTTTTGAAATGGTGAGGCTGTAGATTTGGTATGAATTTATTTTTCTTTTGCCATATGTGTTCTTTTGAACACTTCTTATATTTGAAAATTACAGACCCTTACAACAGGAAATCAAGCACATTCTAATACAAACAAAAATATTCAGGAAATTAGATGGGGAAAAGGTGCTTCTAGCCATGCAAAAATCTTCTTTTCAGTTTTGAATTATTTGGTTTCAGGACAGTGTTGGTAGAAGAGACTAAGTACTCTAAGTCTCCTTCTTATGTCTCTTCATTGACCCTAATTGTGAGTGAGTGAGCCCCAGGGACACTGGGAATAGCAATCCCAGTTATGGGAGAGGGAACAGAAACAGAAAAGATCATTTTGCAGGTGTTGAAAAAATCTGAGCCTGAGGCTAACACTTACATTCTCAAACAGAAAGGGGATCCCAGAGCAAAATATCCCCCAGATTCCCACAGTACTAAAGGATATAGAGCGGGAACCAGTGAATATTTGAGGAAGAATCTCATTTTCAACATAAATAGTTGGTTCAAACCAAGCCAGAAACCAGAGTGAAAATCAGTTAGAAACACAGGGGTCTCAAGCCCAGATTGGCATCACAATTAATGTTACTATTGCTCTGTCTAGATCTTGATTTCAGAGGATTTTTGCAGTTTTAGATTCAGAGCTCTGGTATTCTCTTCTGTTCTTTGTGTTTCAAGTTTGAACAAAAATTGATCTCCTCACTGCTCTGATTCCATTAGCTCTCAGTGAGCTCATCTCTACGTCTCTTTCTGGAATCAAAGTAAACTGAAAGCAGCTTTTTATTCAGTGAGTCAACTTTGCTGTATTCTTTTCCAATGTTCCAACTGTAGCTTTTTGCTTTGGGTATGTCATTAAATGTATATGTAAAACATGGAAAGAATATCTCCTTTTAAAACAATACAGTGTACTGCAGTTAATTAAATCAATGTCAGTTTTCCAACTGCATGATCTGAGCTGACCTGTATCAAATGGATTAGAGCAGCACCCACTGTGATGGACTTTGGCACGTTGTCATGGATTTATTTCCCTCTAGTCTTTCTAAACCTTTAGGGAAGTTTAGGGGAGGTATTCCAGAACACTCAGTGAACCCTTCAATATGAGACAGAGTAAGTATAGTAAAAGCAGTGTTTATGTTAGGAATACCAGCTGATTTATTTAATAAATCAATGAAACAGTCTAACTCAGCTGCCTCAAGCATTTACCCTTCATACATCATATATCCTTCTCTTGTCTAATTTAATTTTTCTCCATGTTTCTATTTGACAGAAATGTGCAGTTTATAACAGAATACCTAGGTGGGGAAAGCTGAAATTCAAATGTGTCGCACACAACATGATCCTCTCTGTGGAAACCCAATCTTTACCATTTGGGTAATGATATTCTTGACAGCTGGAGGGTTTTACAGAATCAGAGCTGTGCCTACCAAACTACCCCATCCCTGATGCTCTGGGTCAGTCTCGAGTTCTGATAGTCTCACTCCACACTCTGCTCCTCCAGCTCAGCCCAGAGAGGCTCTCCGTGCTCCAGGGCTGTGTTTTCTGGCATTACCCTCAGGGTCCATGAAATCTTGGGAGAGAGATTCTCTGCTTTGGCTGTTCCTCTGACTTATCCATTACCTGCTCTTGTCCCTCTGGAGTTTTCTCATGCCCATACTCTCTCACAGAGAAACCTTTTCTGGCCTCTGTAATTCCATCACAGAAACCTTGTCATGTTCCTAGATGTTTGTGTAAGAAACCTCTGAGCACATTACCAAGCCTGAGAAATAACTGAAGCAGGATGGGTGCCAGAGAACAAGAAGAAGCATTGGGGGTTTAAAAATGGCATGATCTTAATTCCTCTGAAGTCTGCATGTTTTCGTTTCGTTAATTGGAAGGTGATCCATGCTGTTGAGACCAGGCCACTCTTTGAGATTGTTTGGCTCTGAGCTAGCAGAGATGGTGGTGTGTTATTGTTATGGCTAATTCTGCCCATGTACTGGAGTACTAGACAGAAACACCCAGAACTGGCATTGGCAAGTTTCTAAGGAATGATCAGGGCACTTTCTTCCCTTGACATGCTCACTCAGATGACCCATCTGAACTGCTCCTTTCAGCTGAGCTGTAGTGTCAGGCAACCATGACCTTTTCTGAAAGCTGTGGGAATTAGAGGAAATCACTGAGCTGTTTGGTCTTTGGGAATTGGCAGTGCATTCTCTGCACTGTGGCAGTGTTGCAATGTAATTCAATATTCTATAATGCCTTGTAGAGGAAGAAAAATAGCTTCATTCCAAACTAACTATCCTGTCGCCCAGGCAGGAGATAGCTGGATTAAAATCATCTACCACTCCAGTGTTTCTGGGAGACAGATGCTGGTTTTCCAGTCAGACTGAGTGTTTCTAATCTGGGCAGGACAGAATTAAGCTGTGTAGTGAATCTTCGGCTTCACATCAACAATGTCCAGGAAGTTTGAACTAGCTTTCTGGACATGACATACTATGATAACTAAAAAACCTTTGGCAGTTTCAGACCTGAAATCTGCCTCATTTTTTAATAAAATCAACAAATATAATCTACACTTATATTAGCTGGATCAGGTCCTAAATTCAAGATGATTATGAAAAAGCTTCCTTTATAAGGGATGATGTATAAATGCTTGTTCAGGATGCTCTGGACATTTTGGCAGCATTTGAAACCAGAAAACATATTATCCCTTGGCATGTTCTATTCCAAGAACACAATGAATTCCATCAGAGCAACACTTTGATCGGTGTGACACTAATGCTTAGCTGTTTCATGAAATAGCCAGAGCTCTGTGTGTGGTGTTATCCAACAATGGAGATACCATTATCACTTTACAGGCAAATCTGCTCAAGATTTAGCCCTTTCCTCAGGCACCTTACAGTGGCTGAAAGCACCACTGAGTGTCTTCTGCCTCTCCCCAGGACTGGGCAGCTTAGCCCCAGCACTGTGCTGACTACAGCAGGGGGAACTTGCACCTTGGACATGCTCCCAGGAAAAATCAATCCAGCAGAACGAGTTGTCTGTGCCCCATGTCTACCAAGAGATGGGACACCAAGGGACTGGCAAAACAGGCAAAAGATGTTTTGCCAAACCTTTGGTTAAACTGTCACCGTCCACCCTGAAAAGGTGAAACTGTGACACTGCTGAAGTCTTGTCTCATACATTAAGAAGGCATAGAAAGAGCATTACCCTCTGAAACATTACAGCTGTGTTTATTTAGATTGATTTCGATGAACTTTACTTAGAACTGCATTTCCTTAGTTCGATTTGTATGAGCTTTTTGCCTTCTCACAGACATTTCAAAGGAAGACTGAGCTCACGGGGAGCTCTGCTCACTGACAGTGACACAAAAAATGGACTGTCATTTTCAGGGTTTAAAGGCATAAGAGCAGTCTCCATAGCTGCAGGAACACCGATCAGAAGATGTTTCTGGCATCCTTGTGACTTACCTGCGACAGAACTCACTTCAGCTGCTGCATTTGCTCCTCTCCCAGCACGTGCTCCATGGTCTGTCACACCCACTGCTCTTGGGGTGTTCTGGCCTCTGTGTAGCAAGAAGCTGCTGCAGAGCCCTTAAACCCCTTTGAGTGTTTGCTTACCTAACAAGCTCCTCTCCTGTGCCTGGCCCTAGTAATCTGTGCACTGAGGGAAACAAGTCACTCATCCCACCACCTCCTACCATTCCATGATTTCCTTAGGTTTTCTCCCAAGCACCTCAGTTTTCCCATAGTGTGCTCTCAACACAGATGAATCCTCTTTACCAGCCTTCAAATGTCTCCTGCCTCACATGTTGCCATGAGTAATCTCTCCAGAGGGAAATTCCTCTTAAATATCCTTCTGAGTCAGTAGCTGGGTGTGATAATGCTCCACATGAAACTCTGGGGAAGGTATCAGGTCAGGGACCTGAATTCCTCATCTGAGTAGGTCTTCTACAGTTGTCCAGGTGCTTGAAGGTGCATTGCTTTCCCCTTTGCTTTCCTGAGCATCTGCAGGGGACCATGACACAGATCCCACTATTATTTAGTGCCCCAAGGGTACCATAAAACCTTTCAGCCAGGTGATAGCTGATCTGTGACTCCTGTGCATTGGGCTGGAAGCTTTGCAGTGTTTT